>NC_137899.1:1967897-2183354 GCF_963455335.1 Martes martes
CAGACCCAGCCGGCTAGCCGCTATGATTCCGCTTACATAACATTCCTGGGGGGGTAGGGAATGGATAGAGGGGCCCCCAAACAGAAGAATGGTTGCCAGGGTTTTGCGGAGAGGGAAATCTGTCAAAGACAAATTCGAAGGGGGTGAGCTGTCCTGAATGGTATGACAGGGTGAGCACGGATTCTGCTTGTTTGTGGAAACCGTAGAGCGTCGTGCCACGACATGCATCCCGGGAGGGGCTCCCCGCCCCACCAGGCAGCCCTCCGAGGCCCGCCGGGCTCCTGCAATCCACCTCGACCCCGTACCACCTGTCCGGAGACACAGTCAGACCCACAGGTCCGGGGTCGGTCCCCCAGCACCGCCCTCCCCACGCCAGCCCCACGTCCAGGCTGTCACCTGGGTTCTGAGTGACCAGCCACAGACCAGACGTTCCCACGGCCCCTCGCTGGGCTTGATGAAGTTGCTGGAGCGGCTCACAGACCTCAGGGACGCGCGGTTCACTCCCTGGATGATCGGTTTGTTATCAAAGGGTTAACTCGGGAAGGGACAGAAGAGCCACCGGGGGAGGGGTCTAGGGAGGGGGCGCGGGGCTCTCATGGCCCCCCTCAGGGCCCACGGTCCCCACATCTCCACCTGCTCACCAACCCGGGAGCGCTCCAGACCCTGTCCTTTGGGTTTTTATGGGGGTTTCATTGCTTGCGCTGTGCGGTGTGGACAGAGGTGTAGGCTGTAATCTCCTTAGACCATTTTGTAAATACCACTGCTGTATGTCGATATTTCCTCGACGGAGGACGGTCTACCTGTCTATTATCCGTTATGCGCAGCAGCAGGGACGGCTACTTGGCGGGCGGAGCTTTGCTGTCTGGAGCGCACTGCGGTGGGGACGTTTCAGCTCGTATCAGGGACCCCACGCCTTCTCAGCCTCTGTCCAGACTCATGTGAAGTGTCTCTGTCACACGACGCCAAGTCAACGAATTAATAGGCTAATTACCCGTATACACAGTCCTACGTGTGTCTGGGGGATAAAGGTTTCCAAGCGTCCGCCCGCTTGGCGGTGGACAGACAGACCCCGCCGTGCCCTGCGACAGGCAGCGCGGACCTTCACTGCCTCCCGCACCAGCCTGACCTTCCTCTCGGTCTCGCTGCGAGCGCAGGAGCCCCGGACACACCAGAAACGCCTCTGGCCACGGCTGCGCACGTCGAGCTCTGACGGACCTGGCAGGGACCGTCGTCGTGCTGATGAGTTTGTCTTGAGTTTCCCCGAATGGCTTCGATGGGACCATCTCTGAAGCAGAAGATAAATGAACACTTACAAGATGGGCTCCCTGCGCGTCGCCGGTCCGGCTGACGGACTCTGTCACCGCGGGGGTCTGTGAATCGTGTGCAGAAGGCGCTAGTCCTCGCGCTGAATGCTTGTAAGTAAATATCCCGAGCGGGGGCGAGAGGCCCGCGTCCGTGTCTCCGCGAGCCTGCTGCAGGCCTCAGCAGAGCCACCAGGATGTGAACGCTGACTGATCGGTACCGGCTCGGGGCTGGCACAGCCTCTCCGCCCTGGGAGCCCCGGCTGAGTCTGCGGACGCGTGAGTCACCGTCACACCAGAAGGGCTAGGCGCTCTGGGCAGAGCGGCGTGAAACAGCAGGGCGTGAAAACCCAGGGCGTGAGTCAGCGCGAAATCACACCCCTGATGTCACCCGGGTTTTGAGGAGTTCCCCTCCATTATTCATACCTTGACACATTCGACCCTCTCCGGGGAGATGGCCCTGCTCTACCGTCCCTTCTCTCCAAACGGCATCGTGGGGCTAAAGGTCACCTTGGTCGTCACTTCTGAGGTTTGGGGGCGTATGTACGGAGTAGATGTGACGTGGAAGAAGTTGTACAGGTTAAAAAAAGGATCTTTCCTTCGGGGCTTGAAGGTCTAGAGGAGAAGAAAAGCGCTTTAACAGTTAATTACCACCTGGGACAGGCACCAAATTCATGCTCACGAGGCCGTGAGAGAAGAGGGCTGGAGTAATCTGTTATGAGGATTGCGGGGGTTACGAGAGCACGTTTATAAACGGGGGATGGGAGTGGATTGGGTTGTTTCGGAATCATCTCGGTCCTCTGTGGGAGATAAGGGGCACTCCAGGTGTCAGGGAAGAATCCAAAACCAAACAAACAAACAAAAAAAACCCCAAACCCACAAAACCTCCTAAAAGTGTCCTGGAAGTCTTGGGATCCCACTCTAGCTCTGGAAAGAGGCTCCTGGGGGTGGGTGTCTTAGGCACACTTCCCAGAGGACCCCCAGCCATCGTCGGCCATGGGATCTGTACGGGTGTGTAATGGCCTCCCCCTGGACTGTGGCTTGACTTTCGGGATGCTTCACGACCAGGTTCTAGGAGACTATGCCAACAGGGTCTCCAGTCCCCTTCTTGGTTTTCCGCTCCAGTGAGGTGCGCTGCCCTGCTGGAGGGACCCACGTGCCGAGAACGGAGAGTCTGGTCAGGGGACCAGCATGGCAGTGGGTCTTGCCAACAACCCCTGAGCTCAGAGGCGGGTCCCTCCTGCGAGGAGCCTTTGGATGGCTGCAGGTGCGCCTACACCTGTAACAAATGGGGGGACCTCGGGTTTGTCCCGGGGACCGTGGTTTTCGGAGGTGCAGGATTTTCAATGTTATGAGTGGAACTGTCTCAGGAAAATCATCCCCGAGGCTTTCTGGGTTAAAGCAGGGAAAACTGGGTGCCTGAGTGGCACATCGTTGAGCATCTGCGTTTGGCTCAGGTCATGATCCTGGGGTCCTGGGATCGAGCCCAGCATCGGGCTCCCTGCTCGGCAGGGAGGCTGCTGCTCCCTCTCCCCCTGCTTGTGCTCCCTCTCTCACTGTGTCTCTCTCTGTCAAATACATAAATAAAATCTTGAAAAACAAAACAAAAACAGGGAAAACCACAGACTGCTTCCGTGAGTGGTTCACCCCCTGCAGAGGACCCAGCTAGGCGGCGCCGGGTCCCCGAGCCGCGGGACGCGTGCAGTGATATTGCCGACAGTCTCTGGTGCGGAGTGGAAAAGCACTGAGCTCGGCTGATGTGTGTGAGGCTCTTTCTGGTGACAAGGCGGTGCGGGTCCCAGCCGGTCATCGTCATAACTGATATGCCGAGTATGTACTGTGCAGACCAAGTGCTCTGTCTTTCCAATAATGCCTACATTTTTGCATCTCAGGAATGGGGAAGTACGGCTCAGAAACGTGGAGGAATACGTCTGTGGTCACCCAGGCAGTTAGTGGGGTAAAGCGACAGTCTATCAGCGACGAGAGGACGGGAGAGTCAGATGCCAGGATCAATGACGTTTTCGGGTATTGAGCAACGAGTCACATCTTCAAGTGGCCTAGATATCCCTGTTGTGGAGACGTAGATGGAGGCTGACATTCATCTTTTCCCCATTATTAACTGAAAGTATTTGTCTTCAACGAGGAATCTGTCACCAAGTCGAACGTAAAAGCACGTGGCTGCGTGGGCCCCTGGGAGGCTCGCTGAGCAGGGCTCCTCCTGGGCACTGCGGCGGTGGTGGGAGTGAAGTCTCCCCCAGGACGCATGCTGTTCTGGGGGGGAGCGGACACAGGCCCTCAGGGACAATGACAGCATTGACGTAGCCAGGCAGCAGCTGCATTAAGAAAAAAGGAGAATCACCCAAGCCCACGGAATCCCACCAGTAGAGAACGGAAACCGTCTCCAGGGACATTCGATGGCTGTGTACTCTGCCGCGTGCACACAGACGGGAACCGCCTGCGGGCTTTAGGAGACGTCCATGCTCCAAATGACCCCCGCAGACAGCCCTCAGCGACCGGAAACGAGGAAACCTTTCAGATCTATTCTCAACATGAACAAGGCAAGTTGGGTGAATTTTATAACAGAATAAAATTTATGTGACAATATGCTTCCACTAAAAAAACCAAGGAACGGAATTCAAATAACAATGTAATGACACATTTTATCTCATATCAGCGACATTGGAGAAGTTTTATAATATTTTGTGTTATTTTCAACATTTACAATCTATCTGACAGCAATGCCACGGCGTTCGATTCACCTTATAAATTCCATGCACGAGAGCACAGACTTGGGAAGTTCTATTTGGAAGAGAAAAGGCTAGTAGGAACTGATGACGTGTGTCAGGGAAAGTCACCATGACGTGTGTGTGCTCCGAGGGCAGCGATGTTGATGCCAGGAGGGGTGAGGCGAGCTGACCTGTGTGATGACGGGACCACAGCCGCAGGGAACATACACTTTGCTTCTTTGTTGAAATATACGTGACACGTAACATGCGTAGATTTAAGGTGTACGACCTTTCAAACGGATACATTTATATATGGCAATATGTTTGCCACCGCAGCGATGATCAGAAGCTCTATCACATTATAAAATGATCAATGTTTTTGAAAGCCGGGTATCTGCTTGTGTTTATGAGTATCTTTGATAATGTATATATTTTAGTAGATCTAAAGATATGAAGATATAAAGATATGAAGATATTAGTAGATATAAAGATATGAAGAGAGGGCTGGAGGCAGAAAGACAGACGTAGAGGCACAGGTGGGGCGGGAAGGGTGAGCAGTGGGTGCAGAGATCCCCAGCATGCAGGTGCCTAGAAGGCTCTAGAGCCCATGCAGGGAGCTCTAGGGAGCGGGGCTGTAGGGGACTGAATGCCAGCTGCAGACACATGACTTGTCTGTAAATTATGAAATATTTCGAATATACACACAGGGGAAGTGTCATACAGTAAACCTCATCACTCATCCACACTATTAAAACATGCCTGCAACATCACACTGAGTGGCCTCCAGGGTCTGCTTCTCCTGTCTTCTCTCTCGAAGGAACCAGGGCCAGAGGGAACCCGAGAGGTCTCTATCACCTCGTGTGGAGAACAGCAGCCGGCAAGGTCCTCACACCTGCTTCTGCTGCTCTGACAGCCCCACCCCTGCCAAGAGCTTCCTTCCCGTTACCCTATGCTTCTTTTTCTCACTTGCTTATTTTTTCTTCTATTTTTCATACTTTTTCATATTGGTACGTGCATTGCTAAGGCATCCATTTTTAGCACATCCCTTGGAATGAAGACACACCAGTGTGTTCAAGCCTGCTCTGCCGACGCTCTTTGCAGCTGTTCCGTTTGTGGCCGTGGACGCTCCTGAGCCTGTGTCCTTATTTCTTTCTGGGGGATGCAGGCAGAGGAGTGGGTTGTGGGCCACGTGATAGCGACACTTCCTAGTTTTCTCAGTACTGACAAATGCCTCCTCAGTTTACAGAACGGCTGCCTGCACTCCACCATCACATCTATCTTGTCTCTTGTCCTGTGTTCACGAAACAGCATCACCCACTCCCCCGCCATGACCCCAGTGATCACAAAGGCTGGGGTTACGTGGTAGGGATTGCTACTGTCTATCCACGTTCAGGCTTCCTCTGGGCAGGGCTCATGGGTCTGTGTCTACACTGTACTGTGTCCCTGGTTTTTACCTTTGCGGGTGAAACCTTGAAGAGTGGCTCTATCCTTTGGAAAACGTGCATGTGGCTCAACACTGCCTTTGGGAGACCGGAGACTTTTCATGTTGAAAAAACCTTATTACCCTGAGTAATACCTTATTAAACTAATTCCTAACTTTTATATATCGAAAGCTTTTTTGCATACAGTGTACGAGATCTTTTGTTTTTTTCTCTTTAATTTCAAAAGCGGTGACTCCCAGGAGTGGAGGGTCTGCTTTCGAAGTCGCCCGACACACCTGGGAGGAACTCAGCTGGGACACTATCTTAGCGTCCCACGCTTGGCTTAGTTCTGCCGAAACTCTCAGGATACAGCCCTTGAGCCCACAAACAATGTGGTCTGTAGGTTTGCTTCTCCACACACTCGATTCTGGGTTTATATCGTAAACCTTATTAAATTTCTTTTGGGAGTTTTTCTATTTTTTTGTTTCATCTTGCTTTTGGAAAAGGCCTGTGTATGTTTAGGATTTTACGTCCTTGCATTTTTGTACAACTCACTCGTCCTGCACCACTGTTGCCAGCATTGCTGTGATGGTCTCCGGTGTCATTTCAGTTAGTTGCAGGATTGTTGGTCCCTGTAGGTTTTCCGTGTCACACCCAGAGAGTTTTCAGTTATATTTCTGGAGGAAATTGTCTAGTCTATTCACATACAAATGTACTGCAGGTTGCTGGGGGTCCGCACAAGATGGCAGGGCTCCCTTCCTGCCCACTGCGCCCTGCCACGCACGGCCACCGGCCTTCAAATACGGAGACAATGCGAGGACGTGTGTGGGGCCCCAGGACTGGAGGGCGCCTTCCTTCTGCCCAACGTGTTTTTATTGGATTTATTAGGATTATTATTGGTTTTATTTATAGCTCACACTTGGATAAATTACTGATATCTTAGACATTATTTATGGCTCATAATTACTTTTAGACGATAGACAAACATACTGAAAATACACGTAAGTATATATTAGTACACGTTAAGGGGAGACGAAATGAAAGAGAACGTGAGAAACCACCATCTGAATCGCATCAGACTCCAGAGACGGCAGAGGCACCATTCCGGGGGCGGGAAAGAGAACAGTCCCGAGTCAGTGAAATCCTCACGCCCGGGGACAGCCTGGCCCGCCGCAGGGTCCCGCCGGAGGGTCTCTGGCTTCATCAGGATGCGTTTGTGGTCACAGGCACAGAGCAAGGTGCACCGTGCACACAGTCTGCTCGCCCGAGCCCCGCCACCGGGAGAGATTCTGGTTTGGTGCGGTTTTCCACGGAGGGGCTTGAATGGCAGGTGCTAACGGGCCACAAAGCCTGACAATGTCAGATGAGGTCAGATGTGCCGTGGCGGCGAATGACGAGCAAAGGAACGGGTGCTCCTCTCCCCTCGGCTGGAGACGTGTGACGTCAGCGACTGTCTCCGGCAGGGAGTGTTTGACTCATGACGCCGGCGGCTAATCTCATCCTTCAGAAAACACGTATTTTTGCGTGGCTGTGTCCGAGGACCACACCATCGCCAGGATGCCCTCTCCCACACACACGACTTGTGTGCGTTCACTTGGCCACGTTTTCCAGAGGGCGTGGCCGCACGGGTGGGGACTTAGGTCCCTCCCCCGGTGACCCCTAAGGCCCGTGGCAAACGCATCACGAGGTAATAGCCATGTGGTCTTTCGTGCCTATCGCGCGGCAAGGACAGAGACAGACAAAGGAAGGTACTGGAAACGCAAGTGAGTCTGGCATCAGCCGGGCCGTCATTGGTTATTTTTAGACACAGGGTTTTCACATAGTTATTCTGGTATAAGACATGTTGAAACAAGGGTCGTGGGAAGTTTTATTGGGGGATCAAAGGGAAATCTACACACATTGGCAAGATAAAGCTCCTCATGAAAGCGGGTTATAAATCGGAAGCTGACTTTCAGTTCAGCCGCATTTGCTCCGTGAGCAAGGGCTAAGCCCTGGTTTGTGAAGTCGGGACGGTTTGGACAAAAACGGTCCTTTGCTGGGTGCCTCTAGGCCAGTTAATACTGCCTAATAAACCCCTGTATTTCCTTCAGTCCATCGTTTGCTGTGTTTAATGTGATGATGTCGAAATACGAAAACACGACTTACAACCGTTTATTTGCTGACTGGGTTTCGCATTCACTTTGCATTCTTTTTAAAGACATCTCTTTTCAGGAACCCAAGCGTATCGGAGTGTGGACCACCTGTGCGGTCTGAGGGGCATTTCGACAGCCCAACACTGGCACCTAGTGGCACATGTTACGGCAGGAAGTGCCTCCCAGAGGAAGCCCCGCACTCATTCCCCAAGTGGTCCCGGGGCACAGGTGCTACACATTTCCATGTGTACTTGATGTAATACATGAGTCCCTGAGTCATAGTCCTCAAGAAACATCAGGAAGGATAAGATATTCAGTTGACTTCTAAGAAAGCAGATACTGGCTCACGAGCTTCCCTTCTGCAGAGTGGCTGGTGGGAGGAAACCAGTTGGCGACTTTCTCAACGGTCTGCACCATCTCCTCTAACGTATTTGAGGAGATACTGTAAGGGACACTCTTCCCCAAAACCAGACCATTCTTTTTTTCACATCCTAGAGGTATTTAGGACCTAACAAGATGACGAGGTGTCTATCAATCTCTACATTTAAACCGTTGACAGGTGACTTCCCCGCGCTGGGAGGCGCTGGTGCTGGTGGAGAAAGAGGCTGAAACCGTCCAGCGCCCTTGGTCTCCAGGAGCAACGGGGTGGGAGCTCTCTATCTCGCAAGGTATAAAGGGATCAGCCCGGAGGAGGATGGCCAGTGGTCAGAGGGGAGAGAAATTTGGCTGCGGGAGACGGCAGGTTTCAGGAATGGGAGGGGTGGGAAAGCGGGGGCCGCAGATGGAGGGGAAGGAAGAAAAGACGGATGGAGGAGGCCTCCTGACCACAGCATAGGTGGCAGGAAACCACGGGGGGGACAGTTGAGGCCGGACCGAGGGTCGTGGGAATGGTGCGCTCAGGCCGGCGCCCGGTGGGTAACGGCGGGGGCCCAGGGAACTCCCTCCCCGGCTGGCTGGACGCTGCGGCTTCAGCCCTCTTCCAGCTCCCTCTGACCCGCCTTTCCAGGACTCTCTTATCTACGTTGAGGGCAGCGTGGCCTTCACGCTCATGCCCCCGGACCGCAGAAAGGTCTGACATCTGTCCTGTTCCCGGATGGTGTGAATGAGCCTCTGTTTAGGAGGGAAAACATCGTCCTTGCTGGGGAGAACTTTACTCTGAATGGCTTCTGTGATGGGATTCCCGGGAGGACGGGGCCCGTCCGGGAGGTCGAAGGTTCTCGGTGACAGACTGACGCTCTCCGGGGACGGCACTCAGCAGGATTGGGTCTGTTCTAGAACCCTCTGTGAGGAAGCACGTGTCCTTCCATGTCCGGCTTCTTGCACCGACCTGACGGCCGTGAGATCCGTGGGCGTTGCTCCAGCCTCGGTTCACTCCTCCCGCTCCAGCCCCGCACGGCGTGTCTGTGTTCCTGCTCTTGAGGGACATTTGGGTTGTCCTGATTTGGGGCTACTATGAACAGTCTTTCTTTCCTTCAAGATTTTATTCATTTATTTGAGAGAGCAAACGCAAACAGGGGGAGCGGTAAGCAGAGAGAGAGAGGGAGGAAGGCTCCCCGCGGAGCAGAGAGCCCGATGCGGGGCTCGATCCCAGGACCCTGAGACCATGACCTGAGCCGAAGGCAGAGGCTTTAACCCACTGAGCCCCCCAGGTGCCCTGCTCTGAACAGTCTGCTAAGACGTACACAGGCCCAGAGAAGCCTGCATTTCCTGTGGGTGTGCGACCAGCGGACCCGCCGGGCTCGGGGCTTGTGAAAACACAGCTTCCGCACACGAGCTTCTGGGCTGGTTTTGTCCCACCGGGCAGTGTGGGAAGAGCCAGTCACACAAGGACACACCGCGTGACCCCACGTGCACGCGGGCCCCGGCGCGGTCCAGTCCACAGAGGAGAGAGCAGAGTGGGGGGCGCCGGGGACAGGCCAGGGAGCCGGAGTTTTGCTGGGACAGAGCTTCAGTTGGGGAGATGAGAACGTTCCGGACATGGACGGTTGTGTCCCCACGGCACTGGGAGCGTGCTTAATGCCACCAAGTTAAGTGAATGCACAGTTAAACATGGCAAGCATGGAAAATTGCGCATTTTACCACAGTGAAAGAGAAAAAATTAAACAAAACATAAATCTGTACCTCACCTCTCCGTCCAGAAACCTCTCGGGTCAGGACCCGTGATTCCGGGGAGGGCTCCGTCCTGGCTCCCTGCTGCGGGATCTCCCACAGAGCCCGAGCTGCCCACCCTCCCCCTGCCGTCCCCACAACCACGGCCACGGGCTGGGTCATCTGGGCCGGCCTCTTCCCCTGTCTTTGGAGGTGAGGACGCTCGTCTCCGAGGAACCCGCTGACGTCACTGGTGGCTCTCGTCCCTCCCCCGCGCACCGTCTGCCTTTTCCGGCTCCTCAGTGGTTTCCGGGGGCTCCGCTCATGCAAGTCCGCATCGCTCCGCACGTGTGGGTTCTCAACGGCTTCGAAGGCTTCTCTTTGCCTCGTTCCTTCCCTCGAGAAGGACAACCCAGACATTCCACGAAAGCTGATGCAACGTTTCGGAGGACTGTGATAAATAGGTTCACATCATCCTAGCGCTTTCCCTAGGAAGGACCCCAGTGCAGAGCCTGGCTGGGAAGGCGCCCGGAGCCTGGAAGGCGGGTAGGAGGTGTCTGCACATGGCCGTGGCCGTGGCAGGACATGAAGGTGAGCACGAGGATGTGGGCAGACACAGGAGAGGATAGGGAAGGGTCACACGGGCACGGCCAACACAGCGGCGTGAGTTGGACCAGAGAATGGAAGTTGGAAACGTACACCAGGTTCCCTCCCGGGGTGTCTGAACCCCCGCTCCGAAGCAGGGCTCTGCCTCGCGTTTTTCACCCGGTGGTTTGGGGCACCCGGATCTGGCTCCCTCGGGGACTGGTTGAGATGAACATTCTCCGTCTCCAGTCCTGGGATTTCAGGCAACAAAATCGTGGTGCGTGGGTGACAGAAACAGCCTTTGTAACAATCTGTAACATTTGTGACAAGCTCCCGATGGAATCCCCACGAAGAGAATGGTGGGCGCCCTGGGCAGGACAGGGGTCCTAGTAAAACCATCCTGCAGCGGGCAGAGAGCTCCGCCTGCCAGTTTGCACAGCTGCAGGGGCTTTCAAAGTGCGATCTGAGAGAGCCAAGCCGTGCTGCGGGGCCCCCCTGCTCCAAGGAGATGCCGGCCTGCGTCTGCAGTGCAGACTCTGGGGCCTTGTCTTAGCCTGACTTCTGCCAGAGCTCCCGCATCTGCCAAACAAGCGTTTGTCAGAAGCGAAGCGTCGGAAGGACGCGCCCCTCCCCTCCCACAGGTGGCACGTCCAGAACGTGGAACCCGCGAGAGACGGCGGCCGGCGCAGGTGCTCGGCAGGTCCTGCACCCACCGTGTCTTTTTCTTCCTTTGCCTTACTTAGTCCCGGGGGAGGTGAAGACGTCCCGCTGGGTCCGACTGAGCCCGGGCAAAACTCTAGTGTTGGAAAATTAAGCCAGACTCGAACGTTTCTTTCCCTTTGGCAGGAGGTAAAATTTGCCTCTGAAAGAAAAGCAGCCATTGATTAATGTGCACAAATGCAGAGTCAGGGTGGAGAGCATCACGGGGGATGCACGGCGCCTGCCCGGCTGGATGGGAGGGGGTCAGCCCCCGTGGGGGGACAGGGAGGAGAAGGCGCCATGCTTGGGACAGGAGATCCGAGGGGGGTCCTGTCATGCAACCCAAGGGAGGCAAGGTTAGCTGTAAGGGGCACCCAGTGGTCTTTCCGCCCTTCTCGCCTCCCGGACAAGAGCGGTTTCACCAGGGAGGGGGCTGACGACGGGGCAGGGTCTGAGCCGCTGGCAGGAGCACCAGGTCGGGATGAGCCCAGAGTCTCCCGCACAGGCAGGAGCAGGTGCCTTGTCACCACCCGGGACTGAAATGCCCGAACAACCGCTAGCCGTCCCCCGGATGCTGCAACGGCTCCTGGCTCCGCTGCCCAGGCGAGGCTCCCAGGACGCACGTGGCCCACGAGCGGTCTCCCAGGAGCTTCGAGAGCGGGCGCTCACCACGGTGGGGACGGGGGTTTCCCGCTTCCCGATTCCTGCATCAGCCTGTCTTGGAGGCCCCTCTTCTGTTGGAAGGGGATGAGGGAGGGAGAGAAGGGAAGGGTGTTGTTTGGGGTTGAGCTGTTGAATAGGAACCAACTTCCTAACCCCAGGGCCTCAGAACGTGGCCTCAGAGAGGAAACAGGACCGGGGCAGGTGCATTCAGTGAAGACGAGATTCTGCTGGAGCAAGGTGGGACCCTCAACAAAACCACCTGTGTCCTTATACAAAGGGGACATTTGGACCTGGACGCGCACTCGTAGAGAAAATGCCTTTACACTCCAAGGGGCACCAGCGATTGTCACCAACGCCCCTGAAGCTGGGCCCGACCCTGCCAGGCGCCCTCTCCTTCCTCCAGAGGGAACCAGCCAGCCCCGTGGCACCTGGAGGTCCGATCACAGTCTTCGGAAGAGGGAGAGTAAATACCTTCTTCTGTTTAAGGCGGGGGTCTTGTGTTGCTTTGTTATGGCTGCCTGAGAAAATCACGCTGTGTGCCGGCTCAGAGTTGAAGCTTGAAAAAGGTTTTGGTGAAAGAAAAATCGAGAACATTGCCATTGTGGTTAAATGCCCAGAGGAGCAGAAGCACGGAACGGGAACCACGTGGGGACTGAGGGGCAGAGTGTCGGGAGAGACAGAAAGTGAGGAAGGGGGTGAATGTTACCCGAGACTCAGGGTGCGCCATGGGGCGGGGACAGGCTGGCAGAACATTCTGGCATGTCTCGGGCCACACAGTCTGGCAAGGGTGCGAGGGGATATTAGTGTTTAAAGGGCACAATGTTGGAGGAACCCCTGAGAGGAGGTTCGGTCCATGTCTAGGGGACACTGGGGCAAGTGTGAGCGTGGAGCAGTGGGGTGCACACAGGGGTGGGGAGCGGGGGACATGCAGTACCAAACCCCAACCCAGGCGCCCATCTGCTGAAGGAAGAAAGTCTCCAGTAAAATGACACTGAGCTTGAGTGTGCTGGGTGTGCACACGTCTGTGGATGTGCTCTGTATGTGCGTGTGCTGTGTGTGCATATGTGTGTGCTCATGTGTGCTTGTGCCGTGTGCATGTGTGTGCACAGGTGTGTGGATGTGCTCTGTATGCGTGTGTTGTGTGTGCATATGTGTGCTGTGTGCACATGCGTGCAGCTGTGCTCTATGTGTGCACATGCTCTGTGTGCTTGTGTGTGCTGTGTGTCACCTGTGTTTGTGCTGTATGCGTGTGTGTGCACACATGCATGTGTTTTGAGGCGTCCCCAAGGCAAGGAGTCCGGTTGTGAATCTCAGGACAACGAGGACAGGGGGTCAGAGCTGCACACGGAGCAGGTACGCTGGAGTCCAGCACCACTGCGCAGAAGGAGGAGCGACAAGCTATGGAGATTGAGGGTCTTTATTTAAAGTCACTTCAACAATTCTGTTACCAGGGGTGCCTGGGTGGCTCAGTGGGTTAAGCCTCTGCCTTAGGCTCAGGTCATGATCCCAGGGTTCTGGGATTGAGCCCCGCATTGGGCTCTCTGCTTGGCTGGGAGCCTGCTTCCCTTCCTCTCTCTCTCTGCCTGCCTCTCTGCCTACTTGTGATCTCTCTCTCTCTCTGTCAAATAAATAAATAAAAATCTTAAAAAAAATTCTGTTACTGAACACTGGAAATTACAGAGGGGACTTTTCTATTTTCTGATTATTAAGGAAAGAACGTGATGCAAGTAAGAGCTCCTGGTGAGATTTCTGGGCTGGGCTTCCCTTGGAGGGTCCCTGACTGTCCACACGTACTTCCCAACAAGCTGTCTCCAGCCCCACGTAGACCCACGAGAGCGAGACCCTGGGCCGTGTCCATCAGCAGGCAGCAGGGGAGCTCTGCACGGTGCACCCAGCTCAGAGAGTGTCGGCTTCATGAGAGCCTCTCCACAGCATCCAGGGGGTGACGACGGGCCCCAGCTCCACACTCTGCAGGGGCCAGGAGTTTCCGACATGGATTTGGAGCATAGTGAAGCCGTCGTGGAAGACGAGAACTCTGGCGACTTGTTACTACTGCTAAGTGCTGAGATGCTTGCGTCACTGGAGAAGTGATGACTGGCCCCGAGGTCAGCTGGGATTCTATGGGAGATTCTGAGCCAGGGGCAGGTGCGTGGCCATGGATCATCGGGGCTCCTGGTCTCCTCCGGCCCCCGGGCTCCCCACCTGTGGGCTGTGGCATCTGCACACGGATGAGAAGCAAACACCTGTTTCCCTCTTCCTGTGCAAGGAGCCCCAGAACCACCGCCTCAGAGACCCACGGCCTCATAAGAAGCTGTTCCTGTGCGAGGAGCCCCAGGACCACTGCCATAGAGACCTACGACCTCATCAGAAGCTGATGGGGGCTGGTATCCTATCTCGGTCATTTGTGAGCTGAAATCCTTCAGTAATGAGAAACTCACCCCCACCCACCACGCGGTAACCAGAGCCCTGGTTGGCACGGGGATGGCACTGACGCTTCTCTGTCTTCTCCCTTATTGGCGACCTCGCATAAGAAGAACGGGTCCCTGCCACGCTCCCGACGGGACCGGTAGGTCTGACGGGTGTGTGTGCAGCAGACCGAGGCCAGACAGAGAAGGAGACACAGTGAATCCTTCAGAAATGACAGTTTGACCACACCGATGCTCCTCCATCCACGACAGTCGCGACCCTCGTGAGTGCCCCTTACGCCCGCCCTCTTTGGACCCTGGGGGCCTCTTGCAGTTGGCTTCTGAGTCCTTTTGACATGACCCGAGCTGTCCTTGGTACCTCTGTGGCTTCGGGTGTGATGAGACTCCTCAGGCTCGTTCTCTAGGTCTCCTGCCCAGACTCGGAGTAGGTTGGAGCCGGGAATGGCGTTTAGAGTCTCCAGTCTGGGCACGGGGACAGCACTGCCTTATGTTCCAGGGGTTCACTTGGCTTTAGGCTTCTGGATGGTGTAAGGGGAATGTAATGATCACCAGTTATTTCTTCTGCTGGTGACACACGTGTCCCCAAACTCTGGTGGCTGTGTGTATAAAAGAAACATTTTAGTATCGATGTCATTTCTTCATGCTAATTATTATAGTCTACTTGGTGATTGCCAGGACATTTCTGAAATAATTTTTGGCTGTGTTAGCACTAATCTAATTTTTTCTCTCTTTTTATTGCTTTTTGTTATTTCCCATACACATCTGCTAATAATCACCACTGGGAATCTTTTATTCAACACACTACCCTGGTTTTTCTTTTTCTTTTTTTTTTTTTAAATTACAAATTGCCAAGAACAGTGAATGAAGAAATCTAAAGATTTTATTGTCACACAATATCCCACATTTAACTTCTTTTCAGGGTTTTGTCTTGCAAGACACGGATCAGGAGAATTTCCAATTCAATAAAATCTGGACGTAGTTTCTATCTGGAAACTAAGCCAGAAAAATGTACTCCCACTGTCTTTCCTTGGGTGGCTTGTTAAGGGCTGGTGGGTCCTGCCCTCCATCAGGAGGCTTGGGTGGAGCGCAGGGGTTCAGCCCCTTTCCTGAGTGCACTTCTCACAGAGCCAAAGGCAGATTTCTAAGAGAGAGGGTTCTGTTTAAACCTTCCCTTCGCTATCCTTGCAAACTGTTGTATTTCCTTTCTGTGCATACATTTCAAGTTTATTTTCCAAGGGGAGAGATGAGACCACACCTTCCAGGGTCTGCGTTTTCTTCCCCTCCGGGGGTTTGTTCCAGATGAAGGGCATTTCACAGCCCTTGGTGACATGTGCCTGTCCAGTGTCTTTTATCACTGTCACATAATTTATCATCAAGCCATGAGATTGCACCATTCTACATTCTAGACTATAAATTTGGAAAGGCTTTCCCCCAGATTTGTCCAAATTCAGAACAACAGTTTTGGAAACTTAGCTGTGTTTGTAGCAGCGTGAATTTCTAAATATCCTGTAACCGTGGGTCAGCCTACTGGACTCCAGGATCTGCTGTCCTTCGTGATTTGCTTTCACTTTTATCAGCTACAAGCAGACTTTGGTGAACGTGAGTATCATCTTAGCTATGACGCTGGCAGTGTGCTGGCCAGACCCCAAAGACCGTCTTCATCTACATAGACCCGCTGCGCTCTCGGAGCCAGTCCAAAGATAGTTGGGATGAGTGCAGAGATCTTCCCAAGGTCAAGAGTGGGGTCTGAAGCTAGAGGACTGGGTGACTAGAGTTCTCTAGAGTTAAGCATCCATTTCTTGGTTTGTCTCTTTCCCCTGCCACATTTTTTGTTCATTTGTTTTGTTCCTTGAACTCCACATGAGTGAAATCAGATGGTATCTTTCTTTCTCTGACTGGCTTATTTCACTCAACATAACACCCTCTAGTTCCATCCATGTCCTCATAAATGGCAAGATTTCATTCTTTTTCATGGCCATGTAATTCCATCATAGACACGAACCACATCTTCTTTATCCATCCGCCAGTCGATGGACATCTGGCTCTCTCCATTTGGCTATTGTAGATAATGCTGCTATTAACATTGGGGTTCACGTGCCCCTTTGAATCAGTATTTTTGTATCCTTTGGGTAAATACCGGTAGTGCAAATATCTATAGCTCTATTTTTTCACTTTTCGAGGAAGCTCCACACTCTTCTCCAGAGCGGCTGCACCAGCTTGCATTCCCACCACCATTGTAGGAAGGTTCCCCTTTCTCTGCATCCTCGCCAGCACCTGGCGTGACCGCCGTGAAAGCTTTAAGGAGGTGTGCTGGACGTGCTCCGTGGAAGAGTCACATATTTTTAAGGGACGCATGTTTCCCTTTTCTCGCCTCCCCCCATCTGTGGGCGTGTCTCCAGCAGAGCCATCTGGCTCCTGGGTTGCGTTGTGTTTTGTCTCTGGGGGACTCAGAGATGATCCAGAGACAGGGAAGAGAGGACTGGTCTCTCCCTCTCTCCCCCAGCTCCCCCTGCCCCAGTGCCAGCCCTCCCAGGCTCCCCAGACTGACAGTCCCCTCAGCTCCAGGATGGTCATGACCTCTGCTCGTCCTGGGGGCTTTCATCCTCTGTGGCTTCATCCAGCTTCCTACCAGCTCTTCTGAAAACTCTCAAGCCCTGCCAGGCCCGGGAGGCGGGGGGTGGGGGGAGGCGATGCTCACATATGGAGTGCTTTCTGTTTACCAGGCACTTGCTAAGCAGGGGGACAGGAGATCCCAGACCCAGCCTGGACCACAGCTTGTTTGTAAGCGAGGTAGGGAGCCACAGGACATGTGTCTACAAAGGAGAGGTGCCCCGTAATGGGATGGGGAGAGCCAGCAGGGCTGGCATGGGGAGCGGGGCTGGGTAGGGTGTGAACACAGGGTCTTCTCCCATGGGAGAAGCCTATCTTTAGAGGCAGCCCATGATCTCCGTGGGAGACCCTGAAGGCTTCACTGGTTGGAAGATGACATTCGTGACTGAGTGGCTTCTGGGAGGATCTCAGGGTTCTGTTCCAGGAGAGAGTCCGTGGGTGGAGGGGTGGGGGTGGGGGAGAGTGGCGGGTCAGAGGAGCATCCTTCCTGGAGAGTCACACAGCCTTTGGCCTTTGCAGTGACCTGAGCAGATGAAACCAGATGAGCTCCTTTTCACAGAAATAACTGGTATTTAGAGGTTACACGTACCCTGAAATACTGATATTGGATGGTTTGTAGACACTGTAGACCATAAAATCATCTGGTGACTCACCATGTACAAATGAAGATCACGGAATAGTCAAAATGTGTGATATTATAAAGAATAGTGGGGGGTGAGGCATTTCTGTTCAAAGAATAAAATGAGGGGCGCCTGGGTGACTCAGTTGGTGAAGCGTCTGCCTTCAGCTCAGGTTGTGATCCCAGGGTCCTGGGATCAAGTCCCACCGCAGGCTCCCTGCTCAGAGGGGGGCCTGCTTCTCCCTCTGCCAGTGCTCGCCTTCTCTCTATCTCTCTGGAAAATTAATAAAATCTTAAAAAAATAAAAATTTAAAAAAGATGTCTTTATCATAGGTATGACTTACATTCACAAAACTGCACAAATGTTCACACTACAGCTCCGTGAATCTTCATAAAGCGAAGGCATCCTTGAACCCCACACCCCGAGCACGAAAACGACATGGCAAAACCAGAAGCCTTTTCTCCATCACTGACTCGAGGCAAAGATGCATTTTCCCGATTTCTGAGCCTACAAACTAGCTGACTTGTTGTGGAACAGCACACGCACTGTATTTTTCTCATGGCTGATTCTGACTCAAGGCGACCTCTGTGAGATTCATTCAGCTTGTTACAGGTACATCCTGATTACCACTGGAGTGTGGGGAGAGATCACAGATTATCCACGGGTGAACGTGCGGGCTGTCTCTGGTTAGCGTCGTGCTGCTGGGGACACTCTTGCAAATGATGTCTTAGACGTAGATGCCCTCGTTCTCTCGAGTAAACGAGGGGCAAGTCTGCTGCACTGTAAGGAATGTGTACCTTGAGATTTCTTTAGTACACAGTGTGACTGGTTTTCCAAATTAGCTTTATCCATTCATCTCTCATCCATTCCTGTCCTGAAATCCTTGCCAATGTAGGCATCATTCAGCCGGTTTATCCAAGTCTCTCAAAGGGGTGTGTCCTGCATCACCAGCTCGTTTCATTTTGTGTTTTCATAATGACCGATGACGCTGGGTATCTTTGAGGATGTTCATCGGTCACGTGGCTATCATCTTTTGGAAAGCACCTGTTCAAGTCCTATGCTCATCTCAGAGGCGATCGGCCTTTTCTTTGTGGTTTGCAGTGTGTTTTCAGATATTCTTATATGAATCTGCTGTCAGATGCACCTTCCCCTTCTCTGTGGTGTGTGCATATATGCTAAGTGGTATATTTTGATGGACAGAAATTTCAGTGGTATGTTTGGAACATTTCATCATTTGTATCATGATGGCCCAAGATTTTTATAAATATGTTTTATAAGATTTAGAAAGTAGCATTCTAGTTTATTGGCTTTTAAAAAATTTACATATAATGCATTATTTGCTTCAGGGATACAGGTCTGTGAATCATCAGGCTTACACAATTCACGGCACTCACCATAGCACATACCCTCCCCAGTGTCCATAACCCAACCACCCTATCCCTCCCCCCCACTCCCAGCAACTCTCAGTTTGTTTCCTGAGATTAAGAGTCTCTTACGGTTTGTCTCCCTCCCAATCCCATCTTGTTTCATTTTATCCCTCCTTCCCCCTCACGACCCCCTGCCCTGCCTCTCAAATTCCTCATATCAGAGAGATCATATGATAATTGTCTTTCTCTGACTTATTTCACTTAGCATAATACCCTGTAGTTCCACCCACATCATTGCAAATGGCAAGATTTTGGAGGTTTTTTGATGGCTGCATAGTATTCCATCATATATATCTCTCTCACAAATTTTATGTGTATAAAAATATGGTTAAAAACAATGAAGGGATAAAATACGATTATAGCAATAAAAAGATTTTTTAAAAAGGTATTGATAAGTAAGTTATTGATAACTAAGATAAAATAGTTAAAAAAGATTAAAATAGCAAAGAGGAAAAATTTAAAAAACTAGAATAAGAAAAAATAAAATTCAAAAATTTAACTTTGAAAGATGAAAGGATTGTGGGAAAAGAGCCATGAATTCTATGTTTTGCTCCCCTAGCTCTGGAGTCCCCGGTTCTCACTGATCTATGAACTTGGTCTTGGCTGGATGCTCTCGCTGATCTTCAGGGGGAGGGGCCTATTGCCGGGATTCTCAAGTGTCTTTGTCCGACGGAATTGCACGGCCCTTGCCAGGGGCCGGGTTGGCTCCCGGAGCTTTTGTTCCCTGAACGCTTCCTGTAGAGCTTCGGGGAATGGGAATGAAGATTACATATAATGCATGTATGAAGACGGCGGCTGCCCAGCCTCCAGCCGGAGGAGTGGAGAGCTGGGGCCCCACTCCCAGTGCGCCCTCAGAGAAAAGCAGTCAATCCCTCCTCTCTCCCTGGTCTCTGGCCACACTCTGTGCTGACCCGGCCTGTGACCGAGCATTTCTATCTCTGATGCACGCCTCTGTTTGGAGACTTAGTCCACCAAGTCCACAAGACTAAGTCCACAATCCTTAGTCTCCCACACTGCTCCTCCTGATGGGTGAAGGTGAGTCTCCCCGGATCTGCCACTTGTGGGGTCCCTGCTCGAAGAGCACTGGCCTGACCGTGCCTCAGATCATGGTTTAAGGTAGCCCCAACCCGAGAGTCCCCTTCTCGGCTCCAGCTCTGCAGCCGGCTTCCCTGCTCCGAAACGGGCGAGCTCTGCCACTCCTGGTCTTTCTGTGACCCCGCGGCACCGGAGACAGCACTGTCCCCGTGAGGGCTCTGCTCCCCACTTAGCCTCTGGAGCGGCGTCCCTCCGTGCAGCGGACTGCTACAAGTTCTGATTTTGCGCTCCGCTGCTCCGCCCCTTGCCGGGAGCTGGCCCCTGCCCCCGCAGTCTGTCTTCCCATGTAGCATCTCGGATTCACGTCTCCGCACGTCCCGCCTTCCGGAAAGTGGTCCATTTTCTGTTCCTAGAAGCGCTGCTCTTCTTCTCTTCTACCTCCTGTTGGGTTTGTGGCTGTTCAGATGGTTTGATGACTGTCTAGCGGGACTCCTGGGACCTGGTGTTATTCAGTCTCCTACTCCCCCATCGTCTTGCTCCTCCCCCTCTTTTTTTTTTCCAAAAGTTTTGATCATAAATGGTGTGAATTTATGTCAAATACTCTCACAATGTCCACTTAGATGACTATATATTATTAAGACTTTTTGAACAGTTGTAATATTTTACAATCTATATTGATTGGTAAGTGAATGTTTAAATAAATTCCCTCCCCCAGAATAAGCCAAATTGAACATGGTACACTATCATTTTAAAATAGTTAAATTTGTTTATGTTTTTGGCATCTGAATGCATGAAAGTCACTGGCCTATAATTATCAATCGTTGTAACATAGTTATGGGCTTTGGCTAGTATAAGATCTGCCTTGCCCTGGGGAGTGAGTTGTGACTTTCAGTTGAAAGATGCAGAAGGACTGAGTCACACTCACGCTCAAATAAGAAGAAAACTAGTGACTCATTAGAGAATTTCTGTGAATTATTGGGGAATTGGTGTCCCAGGGCAGACTAACTTGAAATCCAGTGACGGGTGACTTCATGAAGGGAGGTACAGGACCACGTATTTGGTGCCCTGGGACAGAAATCATGGGATGCTAATAAGCCAGTAGAGGCTTC
This sequence comes from Martes martes, assembly GCF_963455335.1. Lineage (NCBI taxonomy): Eukaryota > Metazoa > Chordata > Mammalia > Carnivora > Mustelidae > Martes > Martes martes. The sequence goes on from NC_137899.1 coordinate 1,988,740, forward strand.
GACTAGATATCTTGAATGGATGGCTGTGGCCCCACGACTGTGGAGTCCTTGGAAGCAGCCTTCCTTGTAGGCTGAGCCTGTGCTCACACGGGGTACCCCAACCAGCACTCACAGTTTGGGCAGGGAGGACCTGGAGAACGCTTGCCCGTGGTGCTGGTCAATCCTAATCCTACCCCAGACCACCATTTCCTGGCTCTTCCATAACATCTAATCTGAGCAGTATACGTACCAAACCACGTAACTAGGCATTTCATATTGAAACTGCTGAGTACCAAAGACAATGTAAAAATCTTAAAGACAAACAGAGGGGGCAAAAAGACACGTGTTTACAAGAAAAGGGGATCAAATTTAAGTTTACAAAAGAATTCTTGTAAGCAAAAGACAGCTAGTGTCACTTTTGAAGTGTGTGTGTGTACGTTGGGGTGGTTGGCTCAGAACCCTCTGCCCCACAAAAGTATCCATCAAAGTGGGGAGAAATGCAATTTTCAGACAAACAAAATCTGTGGGAACCCCTTGCCAGATGACTTCCTCTACAAGAAATGTTCAGGATGCTTTTTAGGCAAAAGCGTTGTGATTCCGGTTGTGACCGCGTGTTCTAGTTTTGTAGGATGTTAGCTCGGGGGAGGGGGTTGGGGGAGAGGAATGCGGGGTTTTCCTGAACTAGGTCTGAGAACTCTCCGATGCCAGGCAGACGGGCATGGCATGAATGGAGATTGCTTCTGGAGGAATAAAAGGATTAATTCTTACTTTTAAAATTAAACATTGAGTTCCAGAATGTAATCACAGTATTGGCTTCCTCAAAGCTGTCTTTATCTTAATCCTCAGGTTTGGGATTTGTTAGAGATACAAAAGATTTTCTCCTTTTCTAGGCTTAAGGTTGCAGTTTTATTAAAGATTTCAAGTGAAATGGTCCTCAGGCTGTGACCACAGACTCCTATGCGGGGACTGGGAAGACCTCTGCACCTGCCGCCCGCCGTCTGGTGGAAGGTGGGAAGCGAAGACGCCTTGCTGTGGGGATGCATTCTGTTCAGCAAAAATGAAAAAATGCAAATATGTGGCTTTTGGATCAATGCAAAATGACAGTTTTCTCCTTTTAGGGAAGTTTATTCAAGGAGATTCAACAAAGTAGCCAAGTTTCTTCTTGGAATTTCAATTATTATAAAACAACACCTTTACTCCAAGGTTAAATTAAAACACAAATCAACAATGAGACTAAAACAATTAAACGTATTAAAAGTAGATAAAAAATTAGCCAGTGAACTTCTTCCCAAGATGTGGTTCCTTGTTCCTAAATACAAACATAGGCTTTTTAAAAAAAGATTTTATTTAATTATTTGTCAGAGAGACAGAGAGAGAGAGAGAGAGAGAGAGAGAGAGGCCAAGCAGGGGGAGCAGCCGGCTCCCCCTTAGCAGGGAGCCCAATGTGAGATTCCATCCCAGGACCCTGGGGTCATGACCCAAGCCAAAGGCAGACACTTAACTGACCAAGCCACCCAGGCAGCCTAAAACATAGGCTTCTAATAGCTAAGCTTTTATGCTTTTGAACATCCTTAAAAAAAGGTCACATCTTTGAAGAATAATAATAGAAACGTTGGAAAATTTCCAAAAGAGTCTGATTGACCACTTCTTGCTCGAAACATTTTGATTAGTTTCTGGTCTTCGGAATCCCTCACGTTGGAATCACGAGGAAAAAAGACAGCAGAAAGTTGCTTTTGCGTTACTTATTATATGTGATATAAATTTACATGTATTTTTTAATACGCATGTCCTGTTTTTCTAACACCATTTGTTGAAAGGACTAGTTTCTTTCCTTTGGACCTTTATCAAAAATCAGTTTTGCAGGAAAGTGTGGGTCTAATTTTGGAATCTCTACTGTTGAACGGATCCATGTATCTAATTTCATGCCCATACCACACAGTCTTCATTGCTTTAGCTTTGTAGTATTATAAGCCCTCCAATTTTGTTCTTTTTCAACATTAATCTCAATATCCTAGGTCATTTTTCTTGTCTTATTGCACTGGCTAGAACCACCATTTTGTTCCTAAATTTAGGAAGAAAACATTCAGCCTTTAATGTTCAAATACAGTGTCAGTTGTGGCATTTCAGAGATGCCCTTTATCAGGTTCAGCAAGGTCTCTTCCATTCGTAGCTTGCTGAGGGTTTTCAGTAGAATTGGATATGGATTTTGGATTTTGTCAAATGTTGTTCTTCTGCATCTGGTCTGCAATTCTGGAATAAATTCCATTTGGCCATAGAAGATTATACTTTTGGTATATTGTTGGACTCAGCTAAAATTTTATTGAGAATGTTTGCATTTATGTTCATGAAGTATATTGGCTTATAGTTTTAGTGTGGTTTTGTGTATGGATGTGGTTGTAATTTGTCTGGTTTTGTTGTCAGGGTGATGATGTTGTCATAGAATGATCTGGGAAATATTTCCCTCTAATTACACAGTGGAGAGTTTGTTAGAAAGCCTGTTATTTTTCCTTAAGTATTTGGTAGAATTGACCAGTGAAGCCATCTGTGGCTGGACTTTCTCTTTGTGGGAATTTGTTTGTTTGCTTGTTTATTTATTTATTAAAGGTTTAATTTATTGATTTGGCAGAGATCACAAGTAGGCAGAGAGGCAGGCAGAGAGAGAGAGAGAGGGGGAAGCAGGCTCCCTGCTGAGCAGAGATTCCCAATGCGGGGCTCAATCCCAGAACCCTGAGATCATGACCTGAGCCGAAGACCGAGGCTTAACCCACTGAGCCACCCAGACGCCCCTGTGGGACTATTTTTAACTGCAGATTCAATTCTTACCAAATCTGGAGCTACCTATATTATCTGTTTACTCTTGAGTGAATGGATGATTTATATCATTCAAGGAATTTGTCCATTTCATATAAATCACCAAAATTACTGATATAATATTTTTCATCATATACCTTTTTATCCTTTTAATGTCTATAGAATCTGGAATAATGCCCCTGCTCTCACTCCTCATAGTCAACATCTGTGTCTTTTCTTTCTCCTGCTCTCTACAGCTCTCTGTCTGCTTCTGTCTCTGTCTGTCTCTCTTTCCCCCACATGTCTTTGAAAGTGCATTGATACTCCGGACTAGTACGCAGTGATTACTCAAGGAAGGCTCTCTGCTGGCCTCTGGATTTCCATTTCTGTGCCAGCCTCACTTCTAGGAGGTTCTGTCCTGCAGCCTGGGTGCCCTGACACGGGATGCAAGCTGTCAGACCAACACTCATCTACATGGGTCTGCTCCCCTAGGCTCACCCTGCAGTCAGCCCAATTCCATACAATTACTCCAGCCTGAGCAAAATGTCCATCTAGGAAACCAAAGCCTTCCACTGATGTCTTCTTTGTCAATAGTCTGTCACTTATTCTTGGCTCACAGGAGTTTCAGAACTAGTAGACACTCAGCTTGTCAATAATAAAAAAAAAAAGACAACTTGAGATCTTAACAGAGAATACATTGAATCTGCAGGTCCATTTTGGGAGAATGAATCTCCTTCGCATAAATATAATACACCTGCATGTATAATACATGTGTATTTCTTTAATTAATTTATTCAGTCAATTATTAGTGATACATTGTTTCTTCTTATTTATTTATTATTAATTATTAATTTAATTGATTAAATAGATTTTCTTTAATGTCTGTCAGTACAGTTTAAAATTTTGACATAGATGTATGGTACATACTTATTTTTAGATTAATTTTTCATGTTATTATAAAACACTGATATTTCAAAATCTTCACATTTGAACTTTAAAATGAGGGTTATCAATTTTTTGTGTGTGAAAATGATTATACTGTGTCTTTGCTAAACTCTTAAAATTACAATTTGACTGTTGATTCTTTTGAAATTTCTGTTTATACTTTGTCATATGTCAATAAATACATATGCTATATATTGCTGATTTTTGTTTTCAACTCCTATAACATTTGCTTCCTTTGCTAGGATACCCAGTATAACACAGAATATACTATTCCCTGAATTTCAAAAAGTTCAGGAAGTTCACTGTGGTTTTTATAAATGTCCTGTTTAGGTCAGGAGAATCCTGAGCTAAAAAATACATTTTTTAAAATCGTGAATAGTTTTGGATTTTATGAAATACTTTTCCATGACATGAACAATTCATATTAATTTTATCTTTAAACTATTAACATGGTGAGTTACGTCATTTGATTTAATCATAAAAAATGTAACCTATTACTGGTTGTAAAATTGAACTTGGTTTTTATGTCTACAATGAGTTTGTGTAATTTCTTTTGAGTACGTGATTTGTAATCAACATTATGCTAACATTTTTTTCTCTCTTCTCTGGAGTATTTTGTGTAATACTAGAAGTATTTCTTCACTTAATATTTTTCATTGGTCACTTCACTTATGCGGAATGAACATTTCTTCCTTTGACTATTTCTCCATTGAATATTTGTATCATTTAACATTGTGCACAATGCTTTTTTCCCATCTATATTTTCAAAGTAATGGACACAAGTCGGTCACAGGATCCATTTCTCGAAGCATGCAGGATTTGTAACACTGCCTTCTCTTTTGCTTTGATAAAGGTTATTTGTGGATTTCAGGGCTTTGTTGTTTAACAAAACAATATTTGTCTGTTTGTTGAATTATTTTTCCTCAATTGATAATTTCTCATGTTATCTTTGCTACTTTTTCCCCTCTAATTTCAGGGAGACAGCAAGTGTTTCATTATTTTTCTAATTCCATGACACGAACACTGACCTCCTTATTTTTAGGTTTCTTTGCAAACACTTGAACTCAAAACCACCTAATATGCTCAACTTTAGCTGTATCTCACACATGTAGATGTATTTTTGTTTTCTATTCACTCAGTTAAAAATATTTTCTAGTTCCCATTAAGATTTCCTCTTTTATTCACAGATTTTAAGTGTGTCTTTCCTAGTCTCTAAACAGGTAACTATTTTCTAGTCTCTATCTTGTTTTTTCCAGCCAGGTTGAGCTGTGGTCAGGGACGGGCTCTGTGGGGCTCCAGACATTTGAAACATGCACAGACCTAACTTATGGCCTTATGTATGGTTTCTGTAATTGCAAATATTCTCTACACAACTGAAAATAATGAGTCTTGTGCAACATTTGTAAACACTCCTTAATCATGCTATTAGGCATTTTTAAAATCTTTTATACCCTCACATGGAGTGTAAGGTTCTCTCAATATAGGCTTAGATTTATCTGTTTCTTTTTGTAGCTCTATCAATTTTGCTCAAAATATTTAGAGCTGTTGACATTTATTGCTATTAAATGAATGAAAATTAAGTCATTAAAATGTTCTGGCTAAGTTAGTTTTTGTACTTACTAAGTGTTTATTTGTGTTTGTGATAAAGTTCATTGCCTTAAAATTTACATTATCTCTTCATTTTTTTGAATTTCTCTGTTTTAGAAATTTCTCTTATAAGTAGTATATGGCCTTAAAAACTTAATTGAAGAGATTCCCATCTCTTAATAAAATATTTAGTATATTTACATTTAATGTAATTATCTCCATAGTTCTGTACAAATATGCTATCATATATTTTGTTTTCTATTTGTCCCATTGGTTTTCTATTTCTTTAAATGATTTTATGCATTTATTTGACAGACAGAGATCACAAGGAGGCAGAGAGGCAGGCAGAGAGAGAGGAGGAAGCAGGCTCCCTGCTAAGCAGAGAGCCCGATGCGGGGCTCGATTCCAGGACCCTGGGATCATGACCTGAGCTGAGGACAGAGGCTTTAACCCACTGAGCCACCCAGGCGCCCCTGGTTTTCTATTTCTATTTTTGTCACTTTGGTCTTCTTTGGGAGTGATGTGTAATTAGAATTTTAAAGTAAACATTTGACTTTAGAATAATTTAGATTTAGGGGCACCTGGGTGACTCAGTCAATTAAGCATCGTCCTTCAGTTCAGGTCATGATCGAGCTCTGCATTGGGCTCCGTGCTCAGCGGGGAGTCTGCTGCTACCTCTCTCTCTGCTGTTCCCCCTGCTTGTGCTCTCTGGCTCTCTCTCTGTCAAATAAATAAATAAAATCTTGAAAAAAGAGAATAATTCAGATTTACAGAGTGGTTACATAAAGAGTTTGGGGAGTTCCCATATACCCCACACCCAGTTTTCTCTATAATTAACATCTTACAATAGTGTGGGACGTTTGTCACAATTAACGAACCGATACTGATACATTATTATTCACAAAAGTCCTTAGTTTGTTAGAATTTCCTTAGTTTTTGCTGAATGTCCTTTCTCTTTTCCAGGATCCCACCCAGGATACCAGGTGTATTTAGCGGTCATGTTGGTGATAGTTTCTCAGACTCGCCTTGTGTTTGATGACATTGAGAGTCCACAGGAGAGCCGGCCAGATACTCGGGTGGCCGGTTTCCCCCTTTGGACTTCTTATTTTTTGTCATCATAAGACCAGGGTCATTAGTTCTGGGGAAGACTCCACTGGTAATGTGCCATTCTGATCATATCCCACTAAGGGCGCATCTGACCACCATGACACTCTGCTGATGGTAACCGTACTCGCTCGGTCGGGGCAGTGCCTGTCAGGTTGCTCCCCTGTGAGGCTGCCCTTTGCTCACTTCTTTCCAAACTGTGCTCCTGGGGAGGAAATCACTAGTGTAGTTCACACTCATGTGAGGAGCTCTGTCCCTTCTCCTTGCGAGTTGAGAAGAATGAGAATATTTTACATTTTCTTTATTGTATTTCCTTTTCAAAAAATTAATTCCAATATAGTTAACATATAGTGTTATTTTATTTCCAGATGTACAATATAATGATTTATGACATCTAAACATTATCCTGTGCTCATCACAGCAAGTGCCCTCCTTCATCCCCATCGCCTATTTCAGCCAACCCCCCCCCCGCCACCTCCTCTCTGGTGACCAGCAGCGTGTTCTCTAAGAGTCTGTTTCTTGCTTTGCATTTCTCTCTCAATTTCTCTCTCTCTCTCTAGCTCGGGAGGCACGCAATCGTTTTCCATTATGTCAGTGGGCACAACAACTATTCATCATTTATGGAAGTCTAATGAGAATCAATACCTTTACTTTCTCACTGATAAAAGAATAAAACACTTTAGAATCTTTACAAATTTCAACACTCCACAAGCATGTCATTGGAGTGTACTTTAAGTGTACTTCATGTTTTAAGAGCCAGTTTTTATTTCGCATCCAATTTTTTGTTTTTCATTTCTTCTTCTGTCTTTGACCTTTCTCTGAGATCATGTTCCTTGTTTCCAAAACAGATATTTAAGAATTTCTTTGGTGAGGTTTTGTGTGGCAAAAATCTCCATTTTTATCTGTCTAAAAATGCTTTCACTGACATTTCGCAGCTGAGAACAGACATCGGTGTTCCCTTCATCTCCTCTCCGTACTTAAGCGTACCATCCTGGCTTCTTCTTCCCCTGGGTGAGCTGTCAGCTCTCATGGACCATTTCCTGCCTTGAAGGTGTGCTTTCTTTTGTTCCTGGCCAACTGAGTTACACACTTTTCTCTTTGCCTTTTGTTTTCAGCATTTCCAACGTAATGTGTGTACGTGAGAATTTCTTCTACTCTGCGACAGTTTCCTGGGATTCTTGCATGGGGGACGTGGGATCTGGTACAGTTCTGGGATATCCACTGACATTATCACTTCAAAAATTTCCTCTGCCCCATTCACCCCTCCTGGAATCCTAATTAAATACAGCTCAGGCTATCCCACTCTGTGCGTCTCCATATTCTGGCCTCATTTCTTTCTGTCTTCCAAATGCATCTCTGTGTGCTGCGGACTCACATGCACTTCTGCTGGTTATCTCTTCAACTGTGTTTTTTGGCTTCTTTTGTGCTTTTAACTTCAGTTTCAGTATCTTCAGTTCCAGAATTCCCGTTTGGTTCTCTCCCAGATCTGCAAAGTCACTTTGTTCTGGTTTCTGGTTCCCATATTAAAAGCTTGGCTTCTATTCTTTTGTGCATCGTAGGTCGAGCTGTTTTGGAATCAGAATCTTTCAATTTTAATATTTTAAATCTGTTCAGCCTGTTGTTGTTCTCTGCCCCTCGACTCTCCCCGACACCCCCCCCCCCACCGCCCGTCAGTTCTCACTCGTGTTTCTTGCTTTCTGGTGTGACAGTTTGCCTTGTGGTCTTTTATAGACATTGATCATATAAATGTTTGTAGGAAAAGTTGGCTCTCAGGGTCATGTTTTCATCCTCTTGTAGAGATTTTGTTCTTTGCTTTTTCCAGGGGCCTAAGGCCAACTTATTAGTTTTGCAAGGTAGAGATTTCCCAGTTTTATGCAAGTAGGTCATAGGGCTGTGTGTTGACTTGTTTACTCTCCTTTTCCCTGAGAAGAAGACACGGGCCCTTCAGCATGGCCTGGAAGGGAGGGCGGCTCATCAGGTAGACCCAGTCTTCACCTTCCTGAGCCCAGGCAGGCAGCGCTCTCCAACCTTGCTGCTCAGCCGAGGCCGAGGGCCATCGGAGACTTGAGCACTGAGCTGATCCCTCTGGGGTCTGCAACCAGGTTTTAGATGAGTAATTTGTGGCCATCATGCTAGCATTTGGTTGCTTTGGGGAAGACTCACACATATACACTCCCCACCTATGTGAAGTTGTGTATTAGCCCTCGGCAGGGGGAGGAATGGGAGTAACTTATTCCACTCCTGGATCATGCAGAATGACTGCAAGCTGAAGAGAATCCTCAGGTTCTCCTTAAATTGACATGGTTCTGTGTGTCGTGGCAGTGGAATCATACAGAACTCAGATCACACAAGTCTATGACGTCTACCCTGCCAGTCTGCTAACTGGTCCAATGAGTGCTTCACGGGAGAGTAGGAGGAAGGACAGCATCTGAGTGTAGATGTAAAAAATGTTTTAGCGCGGCTATGCAGAGAAGGACCTCTAGGGTGCTAACTGGACAAACAACTCTTTTTAAAGCAATCTGTAATCTCTTTGGAGTGGAAATGGGTATCTTGACCTCACCATCTCCCATTCCTACTAAAACAACATAGGGAGGCTAAATCAAAGAAGTATCCAAAATATGGATATTGAATTAGAAGTTTTGCTTCAGATTTAATTAGTATACCAAATGAAGTTTTGTACAGAAAAATGTGGAGGATATTAATCTAGCATTTGAAAGCAATTACTACATCTTACCAAATTATGTTTTATTAGATTTTGCTTCTTTTTTCCTTATACAAAGAGTGGGAATTCAAAGGTAAAAAAAAAAAAAAACTAGGAATTTTTTTCCCCAGAGTTTCCAAAATGTTCGTGATCAAGGGCAATATGAGATGTACATTTTGTTCAGCCGCAATAGTCCAGGAAGTCCCACCTCAGAAAGGCTAGAAGGTAAGCGACGCTGGCTCCAATCTGAGTTTTTGGTGCCTCCTTGGGGATCTTCATCATCTGCCTTGATGAGTTTGAAGAAAAGGAAATGGAGTGTGCAGTGTACCCATATTTGAGGGGTTTTCTGAGAAGACTCAGGCACAGATAGGCACTCCAGGGGAACGACAGTTTCCTTCATCCCAGGAAGGAATAAGAAATAAACCATTCGTCAAGAGGGCAGCACAGCCCCTGCCTGTCTTCACCTTCTTAGTACTCTTTTTTGTGACATTTATACTTAGACATTTGATACTTTCGATGACTTCACAAATTGTGCTTTCCCATTTCGTTTTCAGATATTGTTTGCTTTCAGGAAAAAAGTACAATTTTAATGTTAAACTCTTTCTGCAAAATTTACTAAACTTGCTTATTAATTCTTACCATTGAACTGCAGGTTTTTCAGATTTTCTAAATGTACAATTTTAACGCCTGAAAATGGTGAGTGTTTTAGTTCATTCCTGACAACTTGTAGAACTTTCACTATTTTATCCTCTCTTATTGCACAGGAAATGTGCTCCGAAAGACAGCTAGCTTCCTGCCAAGAGAAAATCATAAACATACCTCACAGCACATGCAACGTTGACTATAGTTTTTAATGGATCATTCAGGATAAAAAGAACTTTCTGTTAGCTAAGAGTATGTGTTGTTTCTTTCAATTAAAAAATGGGTGTTAAGAAATTATATCATTTGCTTTCTATGCATCACTAGAAATGATATTATTTCCTTAAATCTGTTATTTTGGCAGGTCATATTGATTGATTTTATAACGTTAAAATAATCTTCCATCCATCAGATAAATATATCTTGCTCATTTTTTGTCCTTTATATTAAGGAACCAGTATTTTTAGATATTTATTTATATTTTATATCTATTCACGTGAATAGACTAACCTGTAGCTAACCTTAATCATAAGATCATTTCATTTTTGGTTATCACAGTTATGTTTATCTCATAAAATGTTTAAGAATTATCCCATATTTTCCTATTCCATATAAGAGTTTACATAAGGATTAGTGTTACTTCTCCTTTAAATATGTGGCAAATTGTGCTAGTGACTCCGCGTACTTTGATTTTTAGAAAATATTCTAATTACTGATATATATACATATATATCAATATATTATATACAATAGTAATTGAAACATTTAGAGATTTTATTTCTTATTGCATCTTGTTTCAATAATTATATTTTTCTTGTCCTTGTCCACTTCATTTAGGTATTTAAGTCACTGACTTATGTTTGTTCACGACAGCTTATCAGACTTTTCGTCTCTATAGCCTCTGTGGTGTTAGCCTAAGATGGTTATTTTCAGTTTTCTTTCTTTTTTTTTAAAATAAAACTCACTAAGGATTATTAACTTGTTCTTTAAAAGCATGACAATGTATTTTATGGGTCATTTCTATTGTCAGTTTTTTATTTCAGTAATTTCTATTCTTAGGCTTATTATCTCCATCATTTAATACTGCTGTTCCTTTCTATTAAATTACCATTTAGGCTTTCATTCTTTCTACATTTATGCATTTCCCTTAAACACAGCTTTAGCTGCTTCTCATAAATTTTATGTAGCATTTTGGATATCAGTTGATTCAAAGTATTTCTAATTTCTTTTGATTTCTTTATTGGCCTCTGTGATATCTCAAAACTACATTTCCAAACATATAGCCATTTTCCTGGTTTTTTTTTTTAAAGATTTTATTTATTTATTTAACAGACAGATTACAAGTAGGCAGAGAGGCAGGCAGAGAGAGAGGGGGAAGCAGGCTCCCAGCCGAGCAGAGAGCCCGATGCGGGGCTCGATCCCAGGACCCTGAGATCATGACCTGAGCCAAAGGCAGAGGCTTAACCCACTGAGCCACCCAGGTGCCCCGTTAGTTTTTTTTTTTTTTTATTACAAACTTATAACTTCATTGTATTAAGGTCAGAGACACAGTCTGTTTGATGTAATCCTTTGAAGTTTGTTGAAAATTGCTTTATAGATCAGTTGTTGGTCAATTCCTAAAATGTTTCACATATGCTTGATAAAATGTGCATCTCGTAGCTGTCGCACAAGACTTCCTATGTATGTGCAATGGGTAACACACGCTACTGATTTACTCAAATGTACTTTATTGTGATTGCCTTCTTTGGTGTTCTAGCTCAGCGTCATTAAGGCAAGTGTGTTAAGATCTTCCAGTGTGGTTTTGTGGGGTTGGATTACATTCACCTTGAACCCTTTGGCCTTGTGAGTTGACCGAATAGTGCTAGTTGTTTGTGTGTGATTGTATTCCTACATCCCTGGGGACTTTCTGGGCAGATATTGTTATCTGCTGTGGGGACACTTTTATTTCTTCCCTTCTCATCTAGGTAATTTTATTTCCATTTCTGAGCTCACTGCACCTGCTGCAGTGAGAGCAGAGGTCCTTGTCTCTTTCTGAACCTTGATGTAAGGTCTCATGAGTTGGGTTCCTCAGAGCAGCATGCTGGCTGTCTGCAGAACACCCCTCTGAGATGCGGGACAAGAAGTGACAGGAGATTTGTGAGGCTGTGGTGAGAGATATGGCTTGAGTCTTGTTGAGTAAAAGAACGAAATATCTTGTGAAGGTTCAGGAGAGTCTGAAGGGTAAGTGCCTCTAAGAGAGGAGAGGTCCAAAGTCTGGAGGTGGACAGTAATGGATCAAAAGTACAACACGGCACTCCTTTTCCCAGGGAGGGATTGATTTTGCTCTCATCAAATGACCTTGTGTTTGGAGGATTTTTGGTGTGATTTTGCTCTCATCAAATGACATTTTGTTTTGGGAGAACCTCTCAGCAGAACATTATTACACTCCTCAAAGGATCACAGCTGAATTTCAACATTTGCTTATCAGGTTAGGGCATACTTTTGCTTTGAAGATGACTGTGTCAAAATGTGGTGTGTGTGGGGGGTGTGTGTGTGTGTTTTAAATAAAGGGCTTTATTGTAATCATTTAAGTTGCCTCTTTAGTTGCAAGAATATGCATAGCAAAAATCCAGACTCAAACAGTCTGCAGCAATGATATGTGATGTATCGCTAAAAATGCTCCAGGGGATTTGGTGCTGGGATTAGGCCCTGGCTCTGTGGTTCTGCTGAGTCTTCTCTGTGTTGGCTCCATCTTCTGTGGAACTGAATGTCGTCAACATATCCAGGTGGCGTGATCAGCCTGGCAGTGTGTAAGGCAAGGACTGTGTGACACTCACCGCCGTCTGCCTAGGGGCTGTCCTCCTGTCCTTCCTCACATTGATTGCTCTGATCTGGCTTTGGGAGCAATGTGTGCAGCTACCAAAATACACGAGTTTGTTCCTCTACTTCCAGATTTCCGTGAAAATTCTGCCCTTACATTTTCGTATGGGTTTTTAGGGTCAACATGACAATTCCCACTAAAAATACCAGGTAGGATTCCTCCCGGGGATCGTGCATAGACCGTTTGCATTTAACCTACTTGATACTCTAGTTGTGTTTGTTCATCACCCTTCCCTCCTCCTTTGTGGTGGTGCTAGAGGTCATAAAGCGAGGGTACGATACAAGTGGTTACTTTCTCATCCTCTGATGCTCTTGGAACCTTGGAATTCTCTGCTTGCTTTAGAGACCCCGGTTTGAAACTCTCAGTGCTTCAATCACCCCCAGCATGTGCTCCTGTCCCACTGCTCCGAGAAATCAGCCCTACAGCCATTCTCTGTCAACTGGAATATAATGTGTCCTCTATGTCTCTGGCTGCTTTGACATGTTTTCTTTACTTTTGATTTTCAAGAGTTTGTTATAGCTGCTTTTTTTTTTTTTTTTTTTTTTTTTTACTATTATGATTTTTGTTTATCTTGTTTGGGCTCACTGAGACTCTCAAATATGTAGTTGATTGTTATTCATCAGCTTGAGGAAATTTGTAGCTATTAAAATATTACTTTTATTACTTTTATCTCATTCTTGCTGGATTCTTGTTCTGGAACATCAATTACAGCCCCTTTTGGCTACATTGTGTGCCTTTTACTCTGCTGTGCGAGATTTGTCATGATTCTTTTTTTCTATTTTTTCTGTTTGCATATTTTCTCTTGTTCTGATTTCTATATTATCAGTCCATGTTTTTTTGCAACCAAACTTCTAGTCAACTCATAAATTGAGTCCTTAATCTCAAATATTGTATCTTTCAGTTGTGGAGTATGCTTTTTATCCTATTTCATTGAATTGAGTTTCCTCATGTTAAATCTCTTTATCTTTTCACCTCCTATGTACTTTCTTAAACACAACTTTCTTGAAAATAGTAATCATTTTTTCTAAAGTCTGCTGCTAGCTCCAATATTTAGGTCACATGTGGGTCTCCTTTCTTTGCCCGTTTTTTCCCCTTTTGGGTATCAATATTTGCTAATTCCCCTTTTCTGGGCACTTTCCTCAGGCATGTGTGATGTGAACCACACGGTAGGATGTGTTTCATACAGTGTGATCATGTGGAGTCACCTCTCTTCCCCTGGAAAGCGTGTCACTGTTGGTGCTAGCTCCTCTCTCCCCTCTCTCCTCCACTGTTATAGTTTAAGCCCAGGACACTGGCGAGGCATGGAGCTTATGAATGGAAGCTTCACAGTCTCCCAGGTGCTCAGAGGACTATGTATGAATAAGAAATAAAATGTTATTGCTCGAATTAAATGTGATTTGGGGGTTGTCCACCAAGATAGCATAGTCTCCTCCATCTTGGCTGATACAATATTACAAAATAGAAAGAAAACTATTAACCTTCAAACCTTCAAATCTTTCTTTTTTTTTTATTAAATTTTTTATTTATTTTCAGCGTAACAGTATTCATTGTTTTTTCACCACACCCAGTGCTCCATGCAATCCGTGCCGTCCCTAATACCCACCACCTTGTTCCCCCAACCTCCCACCCCCCACCCCTTCAAAACCCTCAGGTTGTTTTTCAGAGTCCATAGTCTCTCATGGTTCACCTCCCCTTCCAATTTCCCTCAACTCCCTTCTCCTCTCCATCTACCCTTCAAACCTTTCTTAACCAGACCTACATTTGTCTAGGCAGGAAGATGCTGATAAAACATAGTTGATGTCGTATTAAAATGACCTTGCATGTAAGCATGCTGGAATTTTGAGTATCAACATCGGTGCTAGATTAGAATCACAGATGGCACTGTACTAAGCAGTGAACTACATAGTTCCATGGGTTGGTGCACACACACACACACACACACACACACACGCACACACACACACATTTCTTACTTCTTCCTGCTGAGGATCCTGGAAGCAGCAACATCTCAGGAGAAAGTAGCATACCTCACACCCAGATCTCAATTCCCATTGTTGTTCTCCAACAAAAAGAATCCGGGTTCCCTGAGTTTGGGGCAGGGGAAATAGAAGATGAGCATCTTGCTTACATCATGGTTGCTGTGCCAGAAAGTAAGGAAATGAGAATAACAACAACAACAACAACAACAACAAAGGAGGAGGAGAGAAAGAAAAGGAAGAGAAAAAATGTGGGGAGAGAGAGGAGAAAAGGGCTCAAGAGAATCTTTTTTTAAAAAATTAAATTCAATTAATTAACATATAATGTATTACTGGTTTCAGAGGTAGAGATCGGTGATTCATCAGTTGCATACAACACCCAGTGCTCATTCCATCATGTGCCCTCCTTCATGCCCACCACCCAGTTACCCCAGCCCCCCACCTCGCTCCCTTCCCATAACCCTCAGTTCGTTTCCTATCATTAAGTATCTCTTATGGTTTTTCTCCCTCTCTGATTATGTCTTGTTTCATTTTTTCCTCCCTTCCCCTATGATCCTCTGTCATGTTTCTTAAACTCCACATATGAGTGAAATCATATGGTTATTTGTCTTTCTCTGACTGACTTATTTTGCTAAGCATAATACTCTCTAGTTCCATCCACGGTGTTGCAAATGGCAAGATTTCATTTCTTTTGATGGCTGCATAGTATTCCACTGTATATATATACGACATCTTCTTTATCCATTCATCTATTGATGGACATCTAGGTTCTTTCCGTAGCTTGGCTATTGTGGACCTTGCTGCTACAAACATTCGGGTGCATGTGCCCCTTCAGGTCACTACACTTGTATCTTTAGGGTAAATACCCAGTAGTGTGTTGCTGGGTCATAGGGTAGCTCTATTTTCAACTTTTTGAGGAACCTCCATGCTGTTTCCAGAGTGGCTGCACCAGCTTGCATTCCTACCAGCAATGTAGGAGGCTCCCCTTTCTCTGCATCCTCGCCAGCATCTGTCGTTTCCTGTCTTGTTAATTTTAGCCATTCTGATTGGTGTGAGGTGGTATCTCATTGTGGTTTTGATTTGTATTTCCCTGATGCCGAGTAATGTTGAGCATTTTTTCATGTTGTCTGTTGGCCATCTGGATGTCTTCGCAGAAATGTCTGTTCATGTCTTCCGTGGCTCAGGAACATCCTGGAAGATTTTCTAATGTCCAGAGCACAATTTCAGCAACAATGAAAATTATGAAATTATCGGAAAACCGAATGAGTAAAATAAATATTCATGAATTCCTACTAATATAAACAAATGACTAAATAAGCAAACAGGGAAGAGTGGGTGAATCACCCATACAGAAGGGTTCTACACAGCTGGCCCTGTGAGCCCGTGGCAGGGACAGGCATGAGCTCCGATGCAAGGCTGAAATTAGTGCCTGGCTTTTAAGGAGGTAAAGAACAATCGCATTGCCTCAAAGTCTCTTCCCCGACATGTTTCTAACTCCTGGGGTTGTTTTGTGACATCTCCACAATCACACACTCAGGTCCCTTCCCCGAGGGTTCTAAACATCCTCCCGATGGACGGAGAATGGCCCCAGAGAGGCGCAGAGCCGGAGTGCAGGAGAGCTGGGGACCTGGGCCGGGCGTGCGGGGAAACAGGGCGCACGCAGCGGAGAGGGGCTGCGTGTGATGCGGGACTCGGGCTGGGTGTGGCACGGTACGTCAGAGCAGGCACACCTGCCCCCAACAGTGTGAGCAAACAGGGGGAGGCAGTTTGCACCGGCAGGAGAACAGTGGGGCTGCAGCGGGAGCAGGTGGGGGGCAGGGCACCGCGGGGGTGAGTGTGGGAGGTGGACGCAGAGCCCCTCCCTCATCAGCGGGAGCGGTAGGGAGCCATGGGAGGCTCTAGAGCAGGACTGGCCGGGTCGGGGCTCAGAAATGTCTCTGTGGACATGGGGGTTTTCTCTGAGTGAGGCGGGCGCCACGCCAGGCTTGGACTGATTCTGTTCCACGTTTAGCCAGACACTCGGGCTTGTGCTGGGAATGGCTCGTGGTGCAGCCGGGCAGCTCAGGGTGTCGGGGGAGAGACGGTTTCAGTAACACAGGCGAGATGTGGGACAGCGTGGCCAGGGATTCCTGGGCCAGAGGGGGCACACTGTCTGACTCACCTCATCCGGACTGACCTAAGATGAGAGTATGTGCATTCTCACCTGGCTTAAACCCCTCTGATGATCCAGGAGGAAGAGAAGGCCGTGTATCTCCGTGCGTCAAGGTCTCCCGCTCGGGTCCTGTCTGCAGTCCAGTCCGTCTCTTCCCAGAGTTAAGTCCTGGGGTTCAGCCATGCCAACAGCCCTGTGGGGGTCTCTGTGCATTGCTCTGGGCCGTCCTTCTCCCCTCGCCGGGGGGGCTCTCAACCTCCGCATGTCTGTTCTTTGCCCCAGCGGAGTCAGGTGCCTGCCCTCTGTCCCGGAGGGGACGCAAGGCTGGAGCCCCAGAGCAGGGCCCCCACACCCCCATGCTTACCTGTCCTCCCCAGCCACGAGCCCTGCTGAGAAACACAGTCCATGTCTTTGATCCTAGATGATTTCCTGGGTTAGGAAAACCGCCCACAGAGGTCTATGGGCGGACAGGTGTCCTGAATCAGAGCGGGGCGATCTTTGCTTTCCACTGTCCCCCAGGCTTCTTCATTCCATGTCATAGCAATGTAACCCCTGGGCCTGATGTCCACAAATTACACCGTTTGATTTGCCGGTCTTGCACGTGTTCTAGCAGCGCGCACCGGCCGCAGTCCCGGGCAGGTTCAGTTTCTGATGAAGCCTCGCAGTCGGCAAGAGGTGGGAGCGGACGCGAGACCCTACTTTCCGACCCGAGGCTCCGCCGGGCAGGACGGGTTCACGCAGACCACACGCTCCTGGAGGCCAGGCCCTCTGTTCACACCTGAGGTTGCAGAGATCCTGTGGAATAACTGGTTTACCCCCGAGACTGTGCAGAAGCCCCCTCTTCAGTGGCCCCAACACACGTCGGGGACCGTGGGGACAGGGAGCCCCTGCCTCGTGGTTCCGAGAGCCAAGAGCACGACAGCTGGGACTGTCCTTCCCAGTCTGCTGCCCACTAATTGTCCTAATCTTTCTGGAAAAGCCTAGGTGCATCTCCCCACCCCCCACTGCCCTTCAATGGGCGATAATCCTTCTAAAACGACAGGCAGGGAAGTTTTGAAATTTAAAAGCGACTGAGTCTTCTCTGTGGCTTTACCCCTGGCGGAAGAAACACGTTTTAAGCTCTTTTGTTTTGTTTTGTTTTTGTTTTTATTTATTATTTTTATTATTTTTATTAACATACGCTGTATTACTTGTTTCCGGGGCACAGGTCTGTGATTCATCAGTCTTACATGGTTCACAGCCCTCCCCAGAACACAAATCCTACCGGATATGTTATAAGCTCTTTAGCATTAACTTGGACAATTTCATTCTCCTGGTCCAGTGTTAATGAATGACACTCCACCGGAGCGAGGTCTTCGCGTCGGTCAAGACCCTCTTTATACCTTATCTTTCTGGCATCGTGGAATTTCCCGGGAAAAAATGCAGAAGAAAAATTGTGCAACAAATCCTTGAGAATCAGTGTGCTTCTGGGCACTGGACTGTCAGTGTTTTAAATGGAAACGGCAAACTCCAGACGCATTTTAATGAAACTCCAAACAGAACGAAAAATACTGATGCAATTGTGTCACCAAACGGCTCCTTGAAAAATGAATCGGGTTTTAGAAGACCAGAGGAGAAGAGCCCCCGGTGGTCGCACGCGCCGGTGGTCCAAGTCCTGTTTACTTTTAAGGCACTTCTAGAATTCCTCTGTGCTTTGTGCCCTAAGGAGAAGAAAGTGTCACGGCGCGCAGTATGGTAGGAATCAGCGAGCTTTTTTCAGGGCCCTCCCTGGAGCCCCCCGTGGGTCTGGTCCCCAAGACCCTGACTCTGTTGAGAGCAGAGGGCGTCTCCTGGCCCGTGAGGCTCTCCAGTTGCCTCTTCACCTGTCTCCATCCGTCAACAACAGGACAGTCGGCTTTGTCGTTCGAGCTGGAGTTTACAGTCACAGGCTGTCCGTAGGAATGCACTCCGCTTTAAAACCTTTCCAGAGCAGTGTCCGTTTCGAGGCCCGTTTCCGCTCAAAAATTCCAAATCACACACGCATCCCCCTCTCCCTCTGATTCCAAATCACCGACTCGTCAGCTCCTTGCTCTGCACGGAGTTGAGTGGACCCTTTGATAAATAAACAAGACAGATGCTTGGACCCCGGGGGAGGCCGCGTCTGCAGCACCAAATGCAGATGCAAACTTATTTCAACAGGTAACAGCGATGGGAACGGGGAGGGGTCCCGTGGGCTACCCCGGAAAGAGCAGATTGCCTACGGGGCCAGGCTCTCGCTCCTGGATCAAATCACGGCCTTAGGACAGATTAGTACACAGTGTTCTAGCATCTCCCGAATAATTTGTATTCCCATGACATCAACTCTGACAAAGTCCAAGTTCTCCTCCTTCTGAAAACTGGCAGGCAACTCAATCCAGTTTTTGAGAAACGTGTATGACAGTAGCGAGCTTGGGACCACGGCCTCCTCTTCTTGGATCGAAAACCGGGTGCCCAGTCTTGAATTCCACCGCGGGGGCTCCTGCCGCCCGAGCTGATTCACGTCCCTCTGCTGACGTGGTGGCTGAGCTCCCTGGCAACGTGAGCTGTGGGTCAGAGGACCTAGAAATGAGACTTTTTCCCAAAATGTGCACTGCCCCATGCCTAATTGAGTTGTTAAAAAGCACCAGCAAGGCTTGATTAGTTGCTAAAGAAAGAGAAAGCGTCCCTGAAAGGAGGCGTGGGCTGGGCGGACTTTACACCATTTCTGAAAAACAAAGAGCGACCCCCTCCGTCCCCTTTCTGCACAGCGGGGACACACTTTATGTTTTCGCGACTGTGGAATTTCCTGGGAAAAAAGGCAGAACCAGCTCTGGGTCCGGCCCCGCCAACCATTTCCTCAGATGGTGGGTCAGCTGTGCTGGTGCTGTCCTCACTCCCTGAGAACCTTCCCCAGAGCCCTGTGTGGCCGGTCCTCCCTCCCCACACTGCGGTCCACTCGCGTGTCTCCCCATCGGCGAGGTGATGAGACCTGCTCTCTCCGTGCTGCGGGTCACCCCTGCCCCTCGTCCACCCTTCTTGCTCCCTGTGAACGGGCCTTTCCTTCTACTTACAGACCGCGTTCCTCTCCCTCCCCACATTCAGCAAGAATGGGAGGGTCTTTGCTTTGCCACAGATGCAGCCTAGCTGTCTTGGCGTTGCCTTGTGGGCACCCATCACAGACGATTGTCCCTTTCCCTTGCTCATGATGTTCTGCGTCTTGAGTGGCCCTGGGACTGACCCGCAGAGAGGGAACGCACCCGAACATTCCATACCTTCTCACTGTGGGAGGCTTGCATATGCAGGACACCCCCTGGAATGGGCAAAGGGCCCTCTGGGTTCCTCGCTGGCTTTGACTCTGGACCAACATTCATGGCGGCCACAGTACGGCCACACCGGTGACGTCCAGACTTGAGAACCCTCGGGCTCTCTCCTACTACGTGGCCCGACCCTGTGTGGGCTGATGGACGGGCAGCATATACACTCCGCTTGCGCCCTGTGCCCTGAGTCCAGCGTCTAACAGGTGCAGAGCGTTTTAGCTTGACGCAGGCTCAGCTGGGGAGAAGGTGGAGACATCCAGGCCTTTGTGATCCCAGTAGGCAGGTTTCTCTTTGCAGCCTGGAAAATGACAAGCTCTTGGAGCAGCAGAACATCTGAGGGCTAAGAAATGGTCGCTGCTCTCCTGGGGGCCCGTGAGCTGTTTTATGATGTTTTATGATGTTTCTCATTACCAAGTGACAGACTTGCACCCGGAGACTACACGGGGAGCCCACTGCTTTCCTATTTGACAAGCGTACCTTTTATAAAAACCCCAATTCCCATTTTCCGAACCCCTTCTGGGTTTTCACGGGGCATCACAGGATGAGGTCAGACAGCTCGGGGACACCTGCTGTCTGTGGGACAGGTGTGCAGACGAGCAGGTGTAACCCACCTCCTGAGACACATCCACGAAGGAGGACAGACAGTGGGACATTTAGGATGGAAGCTCTCCTGAGCAGACTCCTGCAAGCTGATAACGTCGGGAAGGATAACCTCATCTTGCTGTTGGTTTTTTCACAGAAAGCTTTCCAATATCCCAAGGGCGCTAAGCTGTCGGGGAAACTCCGAGCGGTTTCCCGTATTAAGGAAGATCACCGATCCTCATTATTCATGGGTCCTACATTTACGAGTTCACCTGTTTATGCAAATCTGTCTGCCACCCCAAAATCAACACAGCACTTCCAAAGTCATCTGTGGACACGTCCAGAGGGCAAGAGATTCAAGTCCTGGGTGCTCCCAGCTGGGCTAGTCACGGCGGTGCTCTGCCTTCCGGCTCAGCTGCCACGCTGCAGGCTGGGTTTTACACTCAGCAGGCTTAGTAGCACAGGTTCTAGCACTTTTTAGAAATTTATGATTTTGTTGTTTTTTTTTTTTTTTTTTTTTTTTTTTTTTTTTTTAATTTTTTTTATTTTAATAAACATATAATGTATTTTTATCCCCAGGGGTACAGGTCTGTGAATCGTCTGGTTTACACATTTCACAGCACTCATCATAGCACATACCCTCCCCAATGTCCATTTCCCCACCACCCTCTCCCATCCCCCTTCCCCCCCGCAACCCTCAGTCTGTTTCTTGAGATTGAGTCTTTTATGGTTCGTCTCCCTCCCAATCCCATCTTTTCATTTTTTCTTTTCCTACCTCCCCCCAAACCCCCCCACCTTGCATCTCCACTTCCTCATATCAAAGAGATCATATGATAGTTATATTTCTCCGATTGACTTATTTCGCTAAGCATGATACCCTCTAGTTCCATCCACGTCGTCGCAAATGGCAAGATTTCATGTCTTTTGATGGCTGCATAGTATTCCATTGTGTATATATACCACATCTTCTTTATCCATTCATCTGTTGATGGACATCTAGGCGCTTTCCACAGTTTGGCTATTGTGGACATTGCTGCTATAAACATTCGGGTGCACGTGCCCCTTCGGAGCACCACGTTTGTATCTTTAGGATATATACCCAGGAGTGCAATTGCTGGGTCGTAGGGTAGCTCTATTTTCAGTTTTTTGAGGAACCTCCACACTGTTTTCCAGAGTGGTTGCACCAGCTTGCATTCCCACCAACAGTGTAGGAGGGTTCCCCTCTCTCCGCATCCTCGCCAGCATCTGTCATTTCTTGACTTGTTCATTTTAGCCATTCTGACTGGTGTGAGGTGGTATCTCATTGTGGTTTTGATTTGTATTTCCCTGATGCCGAGTGATGTGGAGCATTTTTTCATGTGTCTGTTGGCCATCTGGATGTCTTCCTTGCAGAAATGTCTGTTCATGTCCTCTGCCCATTTCTTGACTGGATTATTTGTTCTTTGGGTATTGAGTTTGATAAGCTCTTTATAGATTCTGGATACGAGCCCTTTATCTGATATGTCGTTTGCAAATATCTTCTCCCATTCTGTCAGTTGTCTTTTGGTTTTGTTAACTGTTTCCTTTGCTGTGCAAAAGCTTTTGATCTTGATGAAATCCCAATAGTTCATTTTTGCCCTTGCTTCTGTCGCCTTTGGCGATGTTCCTAGGAAGAAGTTGCTGCGGTGGAGGTCAAAGAGGTTGCTGCCTGCATTCTCCTCAAGGATTTTGATAGATTCCTTTCGCACATTGAGGTCCTTCATCCACTTTGAGTCTATTTTCGTGTGTGGTGTAAGGAAATAGTCCAATTTCATTTTTCTGCATGTGGCTGTCCAATTTTCCCAGCACCATTTGTTGAAGAGACTGTCTTTTTTCCATTGGATATTCTTTCCTGCTTTGTCGAAGATTAGTTGACCATAGAGTTGAGGGTCTATTTCTGGGCTCTCTATTCTGTTCCATTGGTCTATATGTCTGTTTTTGTGCCAGTACCATACTGTCTTGATGATGACAGCTTTGTAATAGAGCTTGAAGTCTGGAATTGTGATACCACCGACTTTGGCTTTCTTTTTCAATATTCCTTTGGCTATTCGAGGTCTTTTCTGGTTCCATATAAATTTTAGGATTATTTGTTCTATTTCTTTAAAAAAAAATAGATGGGATTTTGATAGGGATTGCATTAAATGTGTAGATTGCTTTAGGTAAAATAGACATTTTCACAATATTTGTTCTTCCAATCCATGAGCATGGAATATTTTTCCATTTCTTTGTGTCTTCCTCAATTTCTTTCATGAGTACTTTATAGTTTTCTGAGTATAGATTCTTTGCCTCTTTGGTTAGATTTATTCCTAGGTATCTTATGGTTTTGGGTACGATGGTAAATGGGACTGACTCCTCAATTTCTCTTTCTTCTGTCTTATTGTTAGTGTAAAGAAATGCGACTGATTTCTGTGCATTGACTTTATATCCTGACACTTTACTGAATTCCTGTATAAGTTCTAGCAGTTTTGGAGTGGAGCCTTTTGGGTTTTCCACATATAGTATCATATCATCTGCAAAGAGTGATAGTTTGACTTCTTCTTTGCCGATTTGGATGCCTTTAATTTCTTTTTGTTGTCTGATTGCTGAGGCTAGGACTTCTAGTACTATATTGAACAGCAGTGGTGATAACGGACATCCCTGCCGTGTTCCTGACCTTAGCGGAAAAGCTTTCAGTTTTTCTCCATTGAGAATGATATTTGCGGTGGGTTTTTCATAGATGGCTTTGATAATGTTGAGGTATGTGCCTTCTATCCCTACACTTTGAAGAGTTTTAATCAGGAAGGGATGCTGCACTTTGTCAAACGCTTTTTCAGCATCTATTGAGAGTATCATATGGTTCTTACTCTTTCTTTTATTAATGTATTGTATCACATTGATGGATTTGCGGATGTTGAACCAACCTTGCAGCCCTGGAATAAATCCCACTTGGTCGTGGTGAATAATCCTTTTAATGTACTGTTGGATCCTATTGGCCAGTATTTTGGTGAGAATTTTCGCATCTGTGTTCATCAAGGATATTGGTCTGTAATTCTCTTTTTTGGTGGGATCCTTGTCTGGTTTTGGGATCAAGGTGATGCTGGCCTCATAGAATGAGTTTGGAAGTTTTCCTTCCATTTCTATTTTTTGGAACAGTTTCAGGAGAATAGGAATTAATTCTTCTTTAAATGTTTGGTAGAATTCCCCTGGGAAGCCGTCTGGTCCTGGACTTTTGTTTGTTTGGAGATTTTTGATGACTGTTTCAATCTCCTTACTGGTTATGGGTCTGTTCAGGTTATCTATTTCTTCCTGGTTCAGTTGTGGTAGTTTATACATCTCTAGAAATTTATCCATTTCTTCCAGGTTGTCAAATTTGTTGCCATAGAGTTGCTCGTAGTATGTTCTTATAATTGTTTGTATTTCTTTGGTGTTGGTTGTGATCTCTCCTCTTTCATTCATGATTTTATTTATTTGCGTCCTTTCTCTTTTCTTTTTGATAAGTCTGGCCAGGGGCTTATCAATCTTATTAATTCTTTCAAAGAACCAGCTCCTAGTTTTGTTGATTTGTTCTATTGTTTTTTTAGTTTCTATTTCATTGATTTCTGCTCTGATCTTTATGATTTCTCTTCTCCTGCTGGGTTTGGGCTTTCTTTGTTGTTCTCTCTCCAGCTCCTTTAGGTGTAGGGTTAGGTTGTGTATTTGAGACCTTTCTTGTTTCTTGAGAAAGGCTTGCACTGCTATATATTTTCCTCTCAGGACTGCCTTTGTTGTGTCCCACAGATTTTGAACTGTTGTGTTTTCATTATCATTTGTTTCCATGAATTTTTTCAATTCTTCTTTAATTTCCTGGTTGACCCATTCATTTTTTAGAAGGATGCTGTTTAGTCTCCATGTATTTGCGTTCTTTCCAAATTTCCTCTTGTGATTGAGTTCGAGCTTCAGAGCATTGTGGTCTGAAAATATGCAGGGAATGATCTCGATCTTTTGGTACTGATTGAGACCTGATTTATGACCCAGGATGTGGTCTATTCTGGAGAATGTTCCATGTGCACTAGAGAAGAATGTATATTCTGTTGCTTTGGGATGGAATGTTCTGAATATATCTGTGATGTCCATTTGGTCCAGTGTGTCATTTAAGGCCTTTATTTCCTTGTTGATCTTTTGCTTAGATGATCTGTCCATTTCAGTGAGGGGAGTGTTAAAGTCCCCTGCTATTATTGTATTACTGTCGATGTATTTCTTTGATTTTGTTATTAATTGGTTTATATAGTTGGCTGCTCCCATGTTAGGGGCATAGATATTTAAGATTGTTAGATCTTCTTGTTGGACAGACCCTTTGAGTATGATATAGTGTCCTTCCTCATCTCTTATTATAGTCTTTGGCTTAAAATCTAATTGATCTGATATAAGGATTGCCACCCCAGCTTTCTTCTGATGTCCATTAGCATGGTACATTGTTTTCCACCCCCTCACTTGAAATCTGGAGGTGTCTTCGGGTCTAAAATGAGTTTCTTGTAGGCAGCATATGGATGGGTTTTGTTTTTTTATCCATTCTGATACCCTGTGTCTTTTGATTGGGGCATTTAGCCCATTAACATTCAGGGTAACTATTGAGAGATATGAATTGAGTGCCATTGTATTGCCTGTAAGATGATTGTTACTGTATATTGTTTCTGTTTCTTTCTGATCTACTACTTTTAGGGTCTCTCTTTGCTTAGAGGACCCCTTTCAATATTTCCTGTAGAGCTGGTTTGGTGTTTGCAAATTCTTTCAGCTTTTGTTTGTCCTGGAAGCTCTTTATCTCTCCTTCTATTTTCAATGATAGCCTAGCCGGATATAGTATTCTTGGCTGCATGTTTTTCTCGTTTAGTGCTCTGAATATATCATGCCAGTTCTTTCTGGCCTGCCAGGTCTCTGTGGATAGGTCCGCTGCCAATCTAATGTTTTTACCCTTGTATGTTACAGACTTCTTTTCCCGGGCTGCTTTCAGGATTTTCTCTTTGTCGCTAAGACTTGTAAATTTTACTATCAGGTGACGAGGTGTGGACCTATTTTTATTGATTTTGAGGGGCGTTCTTAGCATCTCCTGGATTTTGATGTTTGTTCCCTTTGCCATATTAGGGAAATTCTCTCCAATAATTGTCTCCAATATACCTTCTGCTCCCCTCTCTCTTTCTTCTTCTTCTGGAATCCCAATTATTCTAATGTTGTGTCGTCTTATGGTGTCACTTATCTCTCGAATCCTCTCCTCGTGTTCCAGTAGTTGTTTGTCTCTCTTTTGCTCAGCTTCTTTATTCTCTGTCATTTGGTCTTCTATGTCACTAATTCTTTCTTCTGCCTCATTTATCCTGGCAGTGAGAGCTTCCATTTTTGATTGCACCTCATGAATAGCTTTTTTGATTTCAACTTGGTTAGATTTTAGTTCTTTTATTTCTCCAGAAAGGGCTTTTATCTCTCCGGAGAGGGTTTCTCTAATATCTTCTATGCCTTTTTCGAGCCCGGCTAGAACCTTGAGAATTGTCATTCTGAACTCTAGATCTGTCATGCTACCTATGTCTGTATTGATTAGGTCTCCAGCCTTCGGTACGGCCTCTTGTTCTTTTTTTTGAGGTGAGTTTTTCCGCCTTGTCATTTTGTCCAGGTAGGATTTGCTTTCTCCTGCTGTGGAATTCCGCTGTTCTTGGTGACTGAAGTTGGTTTTGGATGGTTTCTTGTTGATCTTCTGGGGGAGGGGCCCGTTGTAGTGATTCTCAAGTGTCTTTGCCGCAGGCGGAATTGCACCGCCCTTGCCAGGGGCCGGGCTAAGTAATCCGCTCGGGTTCGCTTTCGGGAGCTTTTGTTCCCTGAGCGCTTTCCGTAGAGTTCCGGAGGACGGGAATGAAGATGGCGGCCTCCCAATCTCTCGGCCCGGAGGAGCCGAGAGCTTGGGGTTCCGCTCCTCAGTGCGCTCTCAGAGCAAAGCGCCCAATAGCCCCGCCTCCCTGGCTTGCGGTCGCGCCTCGAGGAAAGCAGTCAATTGTTGGAGCTGGAGAAAAGCGCCGGGTCGCTTTTGTCTCCGCGGCCTGCGGCTGCGCTCCGAGCCCACCCAGCCTGCGACCGGCACAAGGTAACCCCGGGCTTAGAGCTCACTCCTCGGCTTTGTCGCTGTAGCCGGCTTCCCCGCTCTAATACCTGCGAGCTCTGCGGCACTCAGACACCCCCAGTCCTTCTGTGACCCCGCGGGTCCTGGGGTTATGCTGACCCCACCTGGGTTTCCCCCCGGTTTAGCCTCTGGAGCGATGTCTCCCAGTGGAGCCGACTTTTAAAAGTCCCGGTTTTTTGCTCCGTCGCTCCGCCGCTTGCCTGGTGCCGGCCCCTCCCCCCGGGGTCTATCTTCCCGTCGCTTTGGATTCACTTCTCCGCAGGTCCTACCTTTCAGAAAGTGATCGATTTTCTGTTTCTGGGATTGTTGCTCTTCTTCTCTTCGATTTCCCGTTGGATTTATAGGTGTTCACAATGGTTAGATAAGCTATCTAGCTGATCTCCTGCTACCTGATGTCGTCTCAGCCTGCTACTTCTCCGCCATCTTGACTCCTCTCCTCGATTTTGTTGTTTAAAATGGCCCCAGCACAGTGCCACAGAGCCATCGGGGAGGCTGTGATGGGTCTGAGGTATGGGGCTGGAGGCCGTGGGTTTAGGGTCAATGAATCCACAACATGTATTAAATAAGGATCTTTACGCAGAAACATAAAAAAGGTCGAGCATTGATGGGTTGATAAGAACGTTGTGGCTCGAAGCCCACGGGACCCTGATTCCACATTTCCCAGGAGCGTCCGCTCAGGGCTCACAGACGGCCGGCCGTGCGTAGACGACGGAGCACGGCGCAGCCGGAGGGAGACCCGTCCCTCTCAGTCCCTCTCTCTCTGATCTGTGTACACCACGTATGTAACGATGTAATATACACATGTGCTTTTTACCCAGGTGTTCTATAATTTTTCTCATGTAACGATACTCACTACTTCTTGTTACCAAGCGCAGCGTCTGACAGTCTAAGGAAATCGCCCGGGGCCCCCCTCCCACCAGTGACAACAAGAGGGCCACACGCGGAAGAAAAGGTCCGAGGCCAGAGAATCATGTTCTCCGAGGGTTTGGCAAGAGAGGCAGAGAGAACGGGCAGATACAGATGGTTTTGCACAGGTGCACCTTGCAGACGGACTGTTTGCTCTGCGGCACAGGAGTGTGGCTAGGGGAGGTCTGTGGCTCTGATGATTCTCTAGGGCCAGGCTCAGTGCTCTGTTTGGTGCAGCCCACACCCCGCCAGGCTGTGAGGCCCCAATGGCAGCAAGCGGGTCTGTCTCCCCTACGTGTTCGCTGGGGCTACCCCAGGGCCTGGCACAGAGGTGCTCTCAGAAAACCTACACTCATGCACACCGGCACATGCATTCACACATGTGTGCACGTATGCACACATGTGTAGTCGCTGTGAGTGGACGGGGAGGGTTCTGCACGCTCTGCCCCTCTGGTGCCCGGGCTCTCCAACTTGCCAGCCTCCAGGGAACCCTGAGGGGTGTCTCGGAGCGAATGCCCCGGGATCTTCGATTGTAGGAAACTCGACCATCCCGCTCTGTTGAAGAGCTGAACCGTTTTGGGACTTCAAGTGAGACAAATGCTTTTATGAGGGCTCTGGGAAAGGAAATGCTCTCCACAACAGGGGGCGACCTTCCCTCCCCTGGGCGGACGCTGGTCCGCCTGTCCGTGTGGGGCACGAGGGGCAGTGGGAGAATTTGTCTGCCGGACTCAGCTGCAGGCTTCCAGGAAGCTGGGTGGGTTACCTGGACCTTGTGCCTCGCTGTCCCCACCTGCGAGTGGGCACAGGGACGCACCCGTGTCCCAGGCTGTCGCGGAAGCCGAGCGCGTGAGCACGTGCACACACAGGGGCTGCCCACTCCAGGGGAGCGCTATTCTGAGTGAGGTCTGGTTTTGGTTAGAAGGAGGTGTCAACCCCCCTGCATTCATGCTGAGACGCGGCGTTTATGCTCTCTGACACCGTAAACGACACCAAGGGAAGCCTGAGGTTTAGAGGTTGGACCGGCACAGCGGGCAGGCCTCTGAGCCAGGAGGGAAAAACGAAAAGACTCTATTTTGCTCCTTTTCCTGGCTCTGAGAAGGTCAAGGTAATATCGATCATCTTCGTCCAAGTAAAATCCTCGGCTCAAAAAGAAACCCATTTAGAGAATGTGTTTTTAATATTATCCATGTGATCTAGTATGACAACAAATCGTGTGATCTTCCAAAGTCCAAGACCAAAAGGAAAGATTTAGAAACAAATCATATTTTTTAACTTTCTGAAGATCGTAACTATTTAAAGGCTTTAAGGAAAGTAGATATTAAGGGAAGGACCAGGCTTATTTCATTTTTAGAAGATTTTTTTTTTAAACGATCAGGAAGTTAAACTGCTCTTTATTCGAACAGATTGAAGCAATTACGTTTATTGTTCTATGAGTGACCATTTTAAGACTCAGTGACAATCATGAAGCTATAGAAGTTCCTGGTTCATGATATCACTGGGGATGTCAGAGGCTTGGTTTCTCCATCTGAACAAGGGGAAGTGGAGTCACCTCTATTGAACTGGACGCCAGGCGTCTGGTGGGTGGAGGGCACCCTCGGACCTTGTCCACATCACAGCACGGAGAAGTGTGCTTCCCGACGGCCGTGGTCTCCCCTGTGCCTCCCACTGTCACCTTCGTCCAAGCCCGAGTCATCTCTTCCGACAACGCCCCCTTACTAATCACGGAGACCGGGCTTCTGACGGTGACCCCGGGGAGTGGTGGCCAGCTGACACACCATGGCCCGCAGATGACCCGGGACTGTCTTGTTTTAACCCCCCTTCGGTTTCCTTCACTTGCTGCCATGTCTTGTGTGATTTTATACTTCCTATAACTTTGTTTATAAAAAGCCATTTGTCTTAATGTGGAAAATACATCCTGGAGCTTCCTGAATTCAAAACCCAGGTCCACATTTACTCTAGGCGTCTGTCGGGAAAGGCGGAAAGCATGACTGAGTTTTAGTCACCGTGTGCCTGCAGCATTCAAGATACGGGAAGGTACATCAAGAAAATCCTCACATCCCTGACCCTCCTGATGTGGGAGGAGGCCCGTTCGAGACTGGGCGGGGTGGCTGGCGGAAAAGCAGAAGGAGACCCCATGAAGAGGGGCTGCAAGGTGACTCAGTGGTCAGGGCGGGTATGGGACAGCGAGATGGGGTGTGTGTGTGTGTTGGGGGGGCAGCACCACCAGAACCAAGAGCCAGTGAAGGAAGGGAAAGGAGTCAGCTCAGACAATGGGGACCAGGCCGTTCTATCGTAGCAAGAAGGCTCGGAGGGGAATGGCGGGAGGTGGAGGGGGAGTCTGAAGGGCCGACAGGAGAGCTCCCTAAGTAGAGGAGCAGTAGGGAGACATGGGGAGCTCTGGAGCAGTGAAGGACCATGTCAGAGCTCAAGGAGGCTTCCCTGGTGGTTGAACATGGAACGCACATTCCGTGTAGGGGAGGAGTGGGAGGCTCCGGCAAACCACTGCATCCTCTGGGAGCCTGGAGTGCAGGGCGTGTAGGCCTTCCAAGACAAACGTGGTCCAATGACATCACTTGGTACCATGTCGGAAAGCACTGAGCCTGTTAACCTGAAATCCACACTCAGCGCGCCAGGCAGGAAGTGGCAGGGTCTGAAATTGTCCAAATGCGTACCGTCTCCCCCAAATTAAAACAGGGTCCCGAGAGATGGTCACAACCTAAAGAAGTTTTCACAGCTGTGCAGAAATCTGGATGTGCGTCCTCACTGCTGACCTCACCTAAGTGAGTTAGAAGGGGAATCATGCAGCACAATTCTATAGGATACTGTTATTTTCAAAATCCTTATTGTGGAAGGACACTGAGGTGAATTATAGCACTCATTTTGTGTAAATAGCATGTTGATGATGAAATTATTACTGTGTCCAAATCAATTGAGCTAAAGAGAGAAGCCACAGACTGTATTAGGAAGTTGGTTTATGAAAATAGCAGGAAAAGATGAATTATTAAATGATTGTTGCGACAACTGGCTAGATAAAATCTAGCTTCCGGTCCCTCTCGTTATATGGATATGTTAGGCATGGCTCAAAGATGTGAATGGCTAA
This sequence comes from Martes martes, assembly GCF_963455335.1. Taxonomy (NCBI): domain Eukaryota; kingdom Metazoa; phylum Chordata; class Mammalia; order Carnivora; family Mustelidae; genus Martes; species Martes martes. Next base: position 2,019,511 of record NC_137899.1, read on the forward strand.
GAAAACGGCCCCAAAATACTACAGGAAAACATGGCGTAAGACAGTGTGCAGAGAGAGCTACGACTCAGCAATAAATAGAAGATACGACCATATGAAACAGAAACATGAAGACCCGTCAGAGTGATAAGATTAAAACTTCCAAAGAACAGCCCTATTTCTAATGGCAGGCAGATGTGATCGGACGGCAGGTGTGGTGCAGAGTAAAACTGGTGGAAATTTCCTGTGGGCACTTAGCAGGTGCACAGGTCCTCGCTGTTCCTGAGTGGCTGGTGTAGTAGACCCAGGGAAGCAGTCAGATGCTAACCCAGGTGTCACCATGAAGGTATTTTGTAGGTATGGATAAGGCTGACATCTTTCAACGTAGGTAAAGCAGTCACCCTTCATGCAAGCGATTTAAAGGCTTAAGAGCAAAAACTGAGTTTCATGGAGAAGATAATTCTGCCTCAAGTCAGCAGCATAAAAATTTCCAGCTCATCCGGCCTGTCCTACAGATTTCAGACTGGCCAGACTTACCATCACAATCTCTTGGGCCAAGTCCTGAAAATCACTCTCTCTCTGGATATATATAGTCTGCTTCTCTGGAAAATTTCAACCGGTACTACACTTGATATCAACAGAACATGTAGGGTTCTAACCTCTGAATGTATCTCAGGTCCTTACTTTTACAAAGTCGAAAAGACACGTGTAACACAAATGTTAATTTCTGTGTTGTTTATACATTGAAACATTTGTTAATACCCCCTGAATGTTTCTTTCTTAAGACCTGGTTAATATTCATTTAATCAAAATGATACATGCAAAAGAACAAAACTGGACCATTACCATACACCTACACAAAAATGAACTTAAATGGTTTAAAGACTTGAATGTAAGACATGAAACCATAAAATTCCCAGGAGAAAACGTAAGTGGTCAGCTCCTTGCGTCAGTGATGGCAATGATTTTTTTGGATATAACACTGAAAACAAAGACAACAAAAGCAAAAATAAGGAAGTGGGACTATATCAAACTAAAAAATTTCTGCACAGTGAAGGAAACCATCAACAAAATTAAAATGCAACCTACGGAATGGAAAAGGATATTTGCAAATCATGTAGCTAGAAAAGGGTTAATATCCAAACTATATCAAAAACTCATACAACTCAATAGCAAAAAACAACGATGCAATTAAAAAGTGGACAGAGGATCTGAATAAACATTTTTCTAAAGAACGCATATAGATGGCCAACAGGTACAGAAGAGGATGCTCAACATCACTAATCATCAGAGAAATGCAAGTCAAAACCACAATCCGATATCCCTTCATACCTGTTAGAGTGGCCTTTGTCAAAAAGATGGGAAACGACAGGTGTTGGTGAGGATGTGGAGAAAGGGGAGCCCTCGTGCACTGCTGGTGGGAATGCAACCTCGTGCAGCCGCTCTGGAAAACAGTGTGGGGGTTCCTCAAAGGAGGAAAACGGAATTACCGTCTGATCCAACAAGTCCTCTTCTGGGTATCTACCCAGAAAATGAGAACACTAACTCAAATAGATGCTGTTTATAGCAGCATTATTTACAACAGCTGAGATATGGGAACAGCCCAGGCATCCCCTGATGAAGGAACAGATTCAACAGAATGGTCGATGGAATATTACTCAGCCATAAAAAGGAATGAGCTTTTGCTATTTGCAACAACATGGATGGAACCTGAGGGCATCGTGCTAAGTCAGAGGAAAACAAACACTATGGTATCAGTTATATGTGGAAACTAAAAACAAGTTTATAAACACAGAGAGCAGATTGGTAATTGCCAAATGTGGGAGTAGGGATGGGCAACTTGGGTGAAGGGAGTTATAAGGTACGAGCTTGCTGTTATAAAAGAAGTAAGTCCCGGGGATGTGTTGTGCTGCATGGCGACCATAGTTAACAATGTGTCGCATATTTGAAAGTTGCTAAGAGAGTAGATCTTAAAGGTCCTCATCACACGCACACAATCCTGGATCTGTCTGTAGTGATGGGTATTAACTAGACTAAACATGGTGATCATTTTGAAATATATACAAATATAGGATCATCATGTAGTACACGTAAAATGGATATAACATTATGTGGCACTTATATGTCAATAAAAAAGGAAATTATGCAATCCTTAACGTAATGTCTCTGATCTGTTTTAATTAATGCTCTTCATAGTGATTTGGTGTGATTTTCTCTATTATTCTTGTAGCTTTCTCCTATGGACAGAGAATGAGGGAAAATCTGGGCTTCCAAGTCTGACCTCTCTCTCTTGGGCTGCAGAGAGATACCCGGCTGTCTTCCTGACTTCTCCATCTCTGAGTCGCCAGATAGATGGAAGCATTCTCTCACCTTCTACATCTTCTCTCCCTCACGTATTCCCATGGATCCAGTCACCCAACGGTGAAAATGAACAGTGAGCCTTAATGTTTTCCACATGGGCACACACATGTGCATGCACACACATATGCAAATGCACGTGCACACACGCATACAGGAACGCATACACGTGCATGCACGCACACGTGCACACACACACGCAAATGCATGTGCACGCACGCACACAGATACAGGAACGCATACACGTACACACATGCACATGCGCACACACACGTGCACGCACACACACGCACACATGTGAACATGCACACCAGACACACACACACACACACAAATGCACATGCAAGCATGTGCATCCACATATGTGAGTGCACACATGCCTACACACATGCACACACATGCACACACGTGCACACACACACCCCTTCGGTCCTTGCAGGGGTTGTTGGCTACACCTTCAAGGCATCCTTTCTATCTCTTCTTCCTTCTCTGCCGTCTTCAACCCTAACCTGGACTGGACCCTATAATTTCCCAGGTGTGTTCATTTTAATACCCTACTTTAATACCCCTGCTTACAGTTCATGTTTTTCGCTGCACCGATGAAGTTATCTTTCTTTCAAATGGTATTCTAATTATGTCACTCCCTTTTTAAAAAAATTTCTTTTTAATGTCTGAAAGGCTCCTCACTGCTTTTATGCTTTAACATCCAAATTCCACGGTAGGAGCCTGGCTCTCGAGCATCTGCAGATGACCACCTCCCCCCCTGCCATGGTGACCTGTGCCCCGGGGCACACGGCCACAGTGTGCGCTGGTGGCTTCATCCCCTTCCCTTCACCCGGGGCACTTCCTACATAGGGACCGCTGCTTGAGGCGACGCTTCTGTGAGTCTCCCTAGAACAGCAGGAGTGGAGTCGGTCACCACCGGCTTCTAGTGTCCTCATTACCTTGTCAAACCCGCCACAGCCCCTTCACGTGGTGACATCCATCTGCTCCACACCGACCACGTCCCTCACGGAGGACCATGCTCACCCCTCATCGGGCAGCAGGAGGTGTCTCAGTTTGCTTTCCGCCTAAAAGTAGACCCTGGAACGGGGTGGTATGGGCAGCAGGTGAGGCAGAAGGAGCACAAGAGGGAAAACAGAAAGAGCGGCGAGGGGGATGGGAAGCGAATAGTGAGCTGGTGCTGCAGGCAGCTGGGCTGGGTGGAACAGGTGTTGGCTGGAGGAAGCACCCCTGGGAGCCCGAGCAGCTCCATCACTGCCCCATCCTCGTTCCAGGGCGCTGCCTGCTGTAGGCTGAGCAGATGCCCGCAGCGTGGGAGGCAGCCTGAGCTGGGAAGAAGAGTGCACAGGGTCAAGGTGAGGGCTGTCGGGGTGCACCTGCTGGGCTGCAGGCAAACTCAGGCTGTGGGTGGGGGACAGCTCTCGCCTCAGCAAAGATAGTGCCATGTTCTGAAATGAATGAATTTTTTTAAAGATTGCTATGGACTGTGGACAGGGAAAAGAATTTTCACTTGGAGATGGGATCTGGGGTGATGCTTTAATCCATGATTTTATTGAATATTATTTATCCCTTTATAATGTACAATGAAAATGTATATTCTAAAATAAGATATGGAATTTGGGGCTCAGGATGTACAAAGCCTTGGTGACACATAGGCTGTCTGGCTTCTCTTCCCCTGACTACAGAAGCTGCACCAACTGTGTCCTTCATGTATCTTTCTCACCTGCTGGTGGCTGCGCACGGTGCTTGGAAAGTGGCCAACAAGAGATTGTACAGCTCTTAATGCGGAAGCTACCTGGCCACACACCCACCAGATGCAGTGAGGGTTCTGTGACCCTGTCCCCATCTGCAGGGAGCTAGAGGGAGGGGTGACTGCCCCAGGATCGGTGGGAGCAGACTCCATGCCTCCCAGCCTCCAGGCTCTCTGTCAGCTCTGATGGCGCAACAACCGAGTCCTTTATCTGATGCTTTGACATCTGGAGCCTTGCTGGCCCTGGAGGGATGGCCCCACCCAGGACCAGCCAATCCCTAGGCATAGCACAGGCGTCTCCTATGTGCATGCTTTTCATGGGCAAACCATCCAGGGCAGGGCCCATGCCCCACCACCACCTGCATGGGGCCCTCACACTCGGGGCACCATCCCTCTGCCAGGATCCCCCCAGAGCCAGGCACACCCCTGTGTCCTAGAGTCACCAGAATTCCTCAAACCAGCCAAACCTAGACCTGCCTGTTATTCCTCACCAGTTCCTTCCCGTGGAAACCCCAGTAAAAGCTCCTGCCCACATTTCCCTCCCCCTCAGCCTCCTGACCAACTCTGGTGTTTCCCCATTTGGGCTCCACGGTGTGGTGGGTACCCCCTCCTCCTGGGAACCGTAACAAACTCTGCTCTCAATGGCAACCATGTCCTGACCCGTGGGCCTTGCCATCCCTCAAATTTCCTAACGCAACGGGAATGCATCCTCTGAGCCCACCAGGATGAACCAGTCTTGAACCCAGTGCACTGGCCTACTTCTAGGGGGAGGGGTGAGGTGGAGAGCCCACAGGGTAAACATATGGAATAATTATCTGTTCAAGCCAATATGGTGATGTTCGGAAGGCCTGACCTTGCAGAGAACCACATTGTTTCTAAGTAGTCACCACATACCTCCTTAGCCCTCTCGCCTCTGTTTTTCCCTGGAAGCGTCTTTCATGTTCCACGAATTCTCAGCCACTGTTGACTCTCAGGTCATACATCCTTCTGGAATCCCTGGCAAGAGCCAACCAGACCCACATGTCTGGACTGAATTTTTAGCCATTGGTTATGCCCTGTCTTCACCGAGCTCCGGCTCTGCCTGAGAGCCCTGACCACCCACCTGAGCACTATTTCCAGCTCAGCAGCCAACCCGATTATTGGGGAAGACAAAACCCACACGGAGCTCTCCGGCTGGTGTCAGTCAGCCTTGCTCCCAAGGACGCCTCTGGCCCCCACCAGATCCTTCATCCAGCCTGCTGGGGTTAATCTGCCTCTATGTGGAAGCTTCAGACCCTCCCCTTGCCAGCAGCCTCTCTTTCTAGAAACATCCACCAAAGGGTGTGAACAGAGAGCGGGGAAAGAGGCACCAAGAAGGCGAACGTGGAGGCCTGGAAATGGATTAGTCCCGTAAGCTGTCACAACGTGGACAGCTATGAGAGCCCCCTCCCAGGATTTACAAAACTCTTCAGAATAAGTAAAAGAAGAAAAAGAAGTGATTTGGTGTGGTAGAAAGGCAATGTTGTTCAGCATGGGTGTGGTCTCAGTGCCTGCCTCTGGTTCAGTTGTTTACATCAGGAGTCACGTTTTCTGTTAAGATTTCCGAACACAAGTGATCAAAGAAATAAATGCCTCTTTTTGTGACCTTGTAAGAAAAGCAGCAGATTTTCATGATATAAAATCTAGAGCAAATCCAAAGTTTGCTTTAAGCTTGTTAGTAATAATAGTACTAACTGTCCAGAGATAGGAAAAAAAAATCTCTGGCCTGAATTAATTATGTATTTTTTATGTTACATTTAATTTAATTTAATTATGTTACAATTAATTATGTATTTTTTATGTTACATTTTTTACTTCGATGCACTGCAAAGAAATTATTTATTTCTCTTTCTTACATTTACAAATCGCATGCTCATCCTTTTTGAAAAAAAATTGTGGTCAAATATACATGACATAACATTTACTATTTTAAGAATTTTTAAGTGTGCAGTTCTGTGGAATTAAGTACATTCACAGTGTTGTGCAATCACCCATCCATCATCCATCCCTCCATCCATCTGCCCATCCATATCCACCCATCCATTTATCCAAAATCCATCCATCACACATCCATCCATCCATCCATCCATCATTCATCTACCCCATCCATCCATCCATCCATCCATCATCCATCCATCCATCCATCCATCCATCCATCATTCATCTTCCCCATCTATCCATCCACCCATCCATCCATCCATCCATCAATCCATCAATCCATCATCCATCCATTCCTCTTTCCATCTGTCCATTGATCCATCTATCCATCCATCCATCCACCCATCCATCCACCATCCATCTTCCCCATCCATCCATCCATCTCCATCCATCATCCATCGATCCATCCATCCATCCATCATTCATCTTCCCTATCTATCTATCCATCTGCCCATCCATCCGTATCCACCCATCCATCCATCCAAAATCCATCCATCCATCCATCCATCCACCTTCAGAAGTTTTTCATCTTCCTAAACCAAAACTCTCTCCCTATTGGATAAAAATTCCCCATTTCCCTCTCCACCCCAGCTCCCAGCACCTACCCCTCTGCTTTCTCTCTCCATGATTTTGGCTACATGAGGTAACCCACATAACTGAGGTCATACAATATTTGTCTTTTTGTGACTGACTTATCTTACTTAACGTAAGGGCCATCCATGTGGTGTCCTGTGACAGGATTTCCTTCCCATTTAGGACTGATAATATTCCATTGTAGGTTTGGATCACGTTCTGTTTACCATCACCCATCAGTGGACATTGTTGGGGTTGTTTGCACCTTTTGTCTATGGTGAACAATGCTGTTGTGAAAATGGGTGTATGAGTATTTGTGTCCTTGATTTGATAGGATCATAGGGATCCCATAGGTTCTATATCATAGGGATCATAGGTTCTATTTTTAATGTTTGAGGAACCTCCATATTGTTTCCCACAGTGGCTGCACCGTCTTACATTCCCACCAATAGTGCACGAGGGTTTTGATCTCTCCACACCCTTGTCAACATTTACTTTCCATTTTTTCCCATCACATATGTATAGTAGCCTTCTTACTGGGTGTGAGGTGGTACCTCATTTTGGACTGACTTGCATTTCCCTAATTAGTGATGGCTTAGCATTTCTCAAGTGCTTATTGGCCATCTGTATGTCTTCTTCAAAGTAATGCCTACTTAAATTGGGTTATCAGCTTTTTCATTGTTGAGTTCCTTATATATTTTGTGAATTAATTCCTTACCAGATGCATAATTTAAAAATATTCTCTTCATTCTATGGATTGCTTTTTTACTCCGATGATGCAGTCCTTTCTTACACACAAGTTTTTAATTTTGATGAACTCCAATTTACCCATATTAATTTCTTGCCTGTGCTGTTGGTATCATATTTAAGGAATTGCTGTTGAATGCAATGTCATAACACTTTCTCCTGTATTTTTTTCCAAGGGCTTTATAGTCTCAACTTTCAAGTTTAGGGCTCTTACCTTTTTCAGTTAATTCTTATTTACGGTGTGAGGTAGGGATCCAATATCATCTTTTGATTTATACCCATCCTTTGAATTAGGAGAACACAGTGTTGATTTCAGTGTGGTTGTCCCCCTTTTGTTAATGTGTACACAGAGGCTTGGGGTAGTTTGTGCCTCCTCCTGGTCCCTCGCTGGATAAAACAGTGATAACTCAAATACCGTAGTGCATATCCTAGAGCGGGGTACTGCTGGTTGTGCACACATCTCCTACTGTTCACCGTGGAGGGCCGTGTCTACAACCTAATGTTTGTGATTTAACAGTCCCCAGAACAAAATAAACTTGCGGACGTTGTCAAAAGCCACTAATGCTCACTGTCCCTCAATCGCCAGAGTGTAGGTAAACTAGGATGAGTGGTGAAGGGAAAGTTACCCATGGCCAGAGAGACCAGGCCGGGTGAGGCAGACCCCACAACCAGCACACGTGTCTCACTATCCATAACCACAGATGTGTGCACAGCTCTTCACTTCTGGCCAAGACCGCGCACATTCTCCGTGTTGTCCCTGTAGTCAGTACTCATTTGCTCGTTGAGTGAGTACCAGGAAGAGGAAGACAGTATTTCAGAGTTTGGGAGCTCACAAGGACAGCTGTGCATGTGGACGTGGTGGGGGGAGGGGGGAGCACTGAGGGGCTCACCGACCGCATCCCAGGGAGAAGAATCGGAGACTGCTTGGCGGAGCAGGTGACGGTCCCACTGAGACCCTGATGGTGAGTAGGGAGAGCATTTCCTGCAGTGCTCACTCTGGGTCAGGGACTGGTAGAGCTCCAATACACACCCGAGAACCTCATGATACCCCCCCCCCAGAGTGTGTTTTCATTCTGACTTCACAAGTGAGGACATGGCCTAGGCAATCGCGCACATCTGGCATGATCTGCAGACAGTAAGGAAGAAAAAAGCAGTGGACAGATTGTGCCAAGGCCCTGGGGCAGAGAGGCATGATCCCATCTGAGGAACAGGAGGGCCTGTGAGTTGGCTACACAGCTCATGGTGAAGTGATGGGCTGATTTCAGGCATCTGGACCTACTGTAGGTAGGAACTCCTTGGTGAAGGCTCAGGGGACATCTGTGGGATCATGAAACCCCAAATATTGTTTGAAAAATACTAAGTATGTATCCCTTATGCATTTTTGTGGTTGGAAGATCCGCAGACTTGCATTAACTTTCCAGTGGACTACGAGGTTAACAGAACCATCAAGCGGGAAAAAATGATGAAAGAATCTCAACCCAGGAACAGCCTTAGGATGATTCTCCTCATGGCGCAATGGAAGTAGGGCATATTCAGGGCAGATGGCCCCTTGTGGTCCCAGACGATGACAGGTGGATGGCCCGCGTCCAGCACCCTCTGTATACACTGACCCCCCTATGAGGTTCCGCAAAGGAAGACGGTGCAGCAGTCTCACAGCCGTTCGCCCGGGGCGTGTGACCCAGGGCCTGGCCAAGGGGGAGAGGCGCGATGACTGTTCGTTGAATGAATTGGTTGGGTGCATGTGTCTGCGATGCCCGGATACTTACAGGAAGGTAAAAATTAAGGCACGAGAACAAGTAGACAAGCGAGGGGGTGAATGCGTTTAGATTAAGGGGGGGACATCAGAGGGCAAGTGGAATGTCAGCAGGAACCAGAAACATGGAGTTCCTTCTCCTTGCTTCCCTGAAATGAAACTGACGGTTTGTAATGGACTAGCAGTGAGTTGGGTGGGGGACCGTGAGGTCTGGTGACAGAATGCCAGGGCCGCTCGGGTCTCGTGTCTGCTCCCTCAGGGACGCGCGTGTCCTTGAAACCAGAGCAGTCCCCGCCTGCGCACCGAGAGCATCGCACTTCCCATGAGCAAACAGGTGGGGACGGGCGCCCGTCAACCGGGCGGCTTCTAGAAACAAAACGGGAGGGCGAACGATGACTTCAGAGGCGCCCAGGCAGGCTGCCTCTTGACCTGCAAACATGCGGCGTGCCGTACTTGCCTCTGACACGGCTGCCCGCGTGGCGATCGGGGTGTGTCCAGGAGGAGGGACGTGCTGCCTGGAGCCTCGCCCGCGGGAACGGGAGGGATGACTAAGGCCTATAATAAAGCACACACTCGAAGGAGTTGTCCGTTGGGCCACCCAAAAAGAACATTCTGTTTTCCTTCCATTATCTGTTGTTGCTGCTTCCCTGGTGGCGAGGCGTGTCGGGCCGACGTGTATCTCCCTCGCTGCCGTCCTCACACTCCATCCTGCTGCTGGACACTGGCGGGGAAGAGAAGGACGCCTTCCAGATGTCCGCCGCAAAGGAAAGAACAGTTGTGGTCACACTCACAGCCGCGATCCCACCGAGCGCCGCCGCACGCGGCTCACCAGGTCCCTGAAGGCCGGGCTTCGCTCCCGCCCTGCAGGGTGCGGCCTGGGCAGGACGCCACTGTGGAGGACAGGGAGAGGGAAGCTAATCCAGATGCAGCGGACGCCCACACGTACTGCACTGGGGACTAGGCATTGTTCCATTTGAGCCATGCAGGGAATAATGTATCCATCAGAGGTCACATCCCCGCTCCTGCCTCCCAGGCCACCACTGCCGTGTGCCTCGTCCATTCACGCGTGAGACGGCGGTTCTGCAGCCGTCCCTACCACCAGCGTGTCTCGCTCGAGGTCTCCACGTGTGCGAGATGCTGCCCCGGCCCTCAGGATCTTACAGGTGGATTTGCAGAGACCCGAGCGCGGACACACGGATCACACCCTGAGCTTGGTGGTCTGGGCGCCGTCCGTCCGAGGGAGGTATGTTAGCTGGTTTGGCCGATGCTGGTGTAACTGTGCTGGGACTGTCTGAGCCGGTGGGCTAGGGCGTGCACACAGGCAGGTGAATGTCCTGCAGCACCCAGTCTACACTCGAGGCGTGGCCACTGGGCCGGGAAGCGCAGGGACGGTCAGGAGGCGGAGGGAGGAAGGGGAAAGCACCGTTTCCAAGGGAAGGAAAGGACACGGCAGGGTGAGAAGGCTTCCAGCTGGCTGGGGAGCGGGGGCTGCCCCCGGTGTCCAGCCCGGAGTGTGAGGGCTACGGAGGAGGGGCTGCGGGTGGCGTGCACTCGCAGGGTGAGCTCTGGGCTGTTCACTGTGGGAACTGCCTAGCCCCTAGGTGGGCAGCCAGCGAGGCCCAGATGTCAGCATCAGAAACACAGAGAATCAAAGACACGGTAAACAGATTTGTAGGTAGGTTCTTTCCTGCGGTCCAGAGGGGAAAGGGACCTGGGTGGGGGGCACGGGGCAGCGGCACGGAGGAAGTTTGTGGACAGATGCGCTGCTCTGTGTTTCTGGGGCTCACTTGGCCGCTGGGTGGTAGGTATGACCTGCAGGAGGAAGAAGGATGGCAGAGGCAGGGTTGCTGAGCCTGCGTGAGAGCAGGGGAAGGAAGGGTGCTGCGGCAGACCCGAGGCCCCCGAGGGACAGAGAGAGCCCTGACACGCTGGCTCTGTGAGGGATGGGTGAGGATGGCACATGCACTCCTTGGCCGCTTGCACATGACCTGTTGAGCAGAGGAAGGTGACCCCGGGACCAAAGGCCCCTGTGATGACCAAGCCACGGGCAAGTGATGTGCCAGGTGCCAAGCACTGCTCCCCACGTCGATGCTCCCAAGAACCACCCCATATGCAGCGGGTCCCTCAGGCTTCCTGGGCCGCCGCTGCGGGCTTGCCCGTGCCGCACTGGGGACGCCGGCTGGAGATCGGGCGTGTCCGGACACCCCGGACCAGCACAGCAGGACCCTGCCTGAACCCAGGCCTGTGACCGGAAGCCAGGGCGCAACGTGCAGGAGCAACGTGCGGGAGCAAGGCTGCGGCTGGCTTGCAGGGGAGCGGCGGGAGAGCCACGTGCCGGGGCGCCTGAGCGGCTCCGTCGGTGAAGCGTCTGTCTCTGGATTTCAGCTCAGGTTGTGACCTCAGGGTCGTGAGATCGAGCCCCACGTTGGGCCCCGTGCCCGGCGCGGAGTCTGCTTGTCCCTCTCCCTCTTCCCCTGCTCATGCTCACTTTCAATCTCTCTCTCAAGGAAACAAATAAAATCTTTTAAGAAATTTAGAATGGAGGGGGTTTCTTCCGTGGGTGATTTGGGGTCTGCAATGGATAATTTTATGCATAAAATTTACACACGAGAAAGGAATCTTTACCACGGGTGTCTCAAAAAAAAAAAAAAAAAGCCTAATGAAGAGTACAGACTAAAATCGTTTGAACAATTGTGTATTTAAGGGAATATTCTCACTAGGCTCCAAGTGAATGTCCTTTTGGCTTCCCTTGCTCGGCCTGGCGGTTTTCCTGAGCCCAGCCTCTTGCTGAGATTCTCACCGGTTCCACTCCGGAGGGCCCTTCTGCTTCCGTATCGGCAGCAGTTTCCGCAGACAGTTTGCTTCGATGAATGAGCTCACTGCATGCAGTTTGACACGTGTCTAAACGGCAGAAAACCGTACTGAGGCCCAAATGCGAAGGCCGCCTTAGGAAACGGATACGGCCGGCCACGGAGAGCATCACAGGCCGTGAGCCACTTTGAAGTTGCCGCAGATGCCGTCGGCCCCCAAGCCCCCGGCACGCTGAGCTCTCCGAGGCGCGTTTCCCACGTCTCGGGTCCTTCTCAATTCACCGTCGGTGGGTCATTTCTCCGCACGATCCCACGCTCTGGTCCCTGCGGCTGCTCCGTGCTCGGTGCGTTGTGCGCGCGGCCAGGGAGCCGGAGCCGCCGCTGACTTCAGTCAACAACCAGAAGGGGGTCCTCTGTGTGCGGCGACCGGCTCCCAAGAGTGTAGCCGGGACCCCCCGAAGCCGCTCCGCCCGCTCCCCAAGCCCGTCCCCTTCACGTGCCTGGCAGCGGCCTTCCTGGGGTGTGCGGTTCAGGGGCAGTGGAAGGGGAACGACGGCAGGGGCGATGGAGCGCGGGAGGGCCGAGGAGGTCCAGGCCCGAGGAGGCCTTCTGCCGAGCATCCCTGTGTGCAGATGGGAGTGTCTCCCTGCCCCGCAGGCCTCCTGGGTGTTGTTTGCGGAGGGGCCCCGGCCAGGGACCCCAGTGCACATTCGAAGCGGGCGGCGGGGGTGGGGGGTGGATCCAGAGGAAGGTCCTCCAGGGTCTTTGGACCATTTGCACCAACGGAGATGGGGAGGCGCGGGTGTGCCGGGTTCCAAGCAGGGAGGTGGGGGCTGGCTGAGGTTTCCCCCGGGCCACTGGGCCGCTGCGTGGGCCCAGACTCGGAGGGTGAGGGACATCGAGGGACGGCGCCACTGGGGTAACTCAGGAGGGACGTGTCGGCCGTCTGGGAAAGACAGGGCAGCAGCGGACCCCTGAGAAAGGATAATATTTTCATCCTGGGAAAGCGGCTGACACTGACTCCACGTGGCAAGGACATGGCTGCGGGAGAAGGGGCCGGGGTGGCCTGGGGGTCCCCGGGGGAGAGAGGAGCACCCCCACAGGGGTTCAGAAGCTGTGGCTCCTCCTGTCACTCTCCCCCGAGTCCCCAGAGCCTCCCTCAGGGAGAGCTTCCTGGAGACGCTTGCAGGTACCTGTGGGACCCCGGGAGCAGGGGACGCCCCGCCCCTCAGGGCTGAAGGGTCTGCCGGCAGCGCTCGCAGCACGGCTGGAACCACGTTCATGCTCTTCAGCTCCCCCGCCCTACACCCCAGGCAGTGTTCCTGGGGCTGGGAACACACATGATCAACACGCATGGGAACATGGGTGACACCCATGCGACGGCCTGACCGCACTCGGTCGGGGGTTCCAAAACACCGGCCTCGGCACTGAGTTGCAGGCACGGGGAGATGGTGGGGGCCGCTTGCCACCTTCATGGAACATGTAGGTTGTGGGACCCTCTGTAGAGTGTGCAGTGCAGGGCACGGTAAGACCGTGTTGGACAGACTTCAGCTGAACGGTAGGAGCCATCATCCCCTTGTCCCACGGGACCACTGGACTCAGCAGATCCATGGGCCCAGGGGGCATCTTTAAATGCACTTGACTGTTCAGACGAGTTTTCGCTGTGTGGGAAACGGCACAGACAATACAGAGAGGTCTCGTAGACCTGCGCCCCCCGCCCCCCGTGTTAATGTCTCCATTAATGCAGCCGGCTCGATGCAGGTAATGGGCCGATGTGGACTCACGAGCGTGACCTAAGGTGGTGATGCTGCAGATCTCCCGGTTCCCCTCCTTCCTCCTCCTGCTGTTCCGGGGCCTCAGCCCGGACACTTCGTGATCCCGGTCCCAGCTCCCTAGGCTCCTCGAGGCAGGGGCGGCTTCTCCGATGCTCCTGCTGGTTCTGACGGTGTTGAGTCGTCTGGGTCCGGCGTTCTGTGGCCTGTGCCTCTGCGGGGCTGGTCTGGGGTCTTGCTCCTAATTAGGCTGCGGTTATGGGTTTGGGGGGGAGACCCCAGAGAAAAATCCTTGCTCAGCGGGGAGTCTGCTTCTCCCTCTCCCTCTGCTGCTCGCCGTGCTTGTGCTCTCCTGCTCCCTCAACCTCCTGCTCCCTCAAATAAATCAAATCTTGAATAAATAGAAAAATAAAATAAGAATAAAAAAGTGGTATGGTACCAAATATTTTTTTAAAAGATTTTATTTATTTATTTGAGAAACAAAAGGAGAGAGTGGGGGGAGGGGCAGAGGGATGAGCAGGCTCCCTGCTGAGCAGGGACCCCCCCCCCACCAATGCAGGACTCGATCCTAGGACCCCGGGATCATGACCTTAAATCTCAGAGCCCCCCGGCGCCCCTCCAGTTTACATTTTTAAAAGAAAAAGAATTTAGAAACACTTTGAGGTTAGAATTTATACGTCCTTGTGCAAAATCAGCTTTTATTCCCTAAAATAAATAGGCTCCTGGACATTATCTTGGAATATGGATGTTGACCGCAAAGGAAGGTGCAGGTCACCGCTGAGAACTCAGGAGGGGGCGGTGACTTGCACATTGTCCGGTCCCTGCAGGAGGGCCACGGAAGCTGCCTTCCCCGTGGGTGTGCATTTACTTCTAAGCCCAAGTGTGGCTGGTGGTTCGGGGACGAAGTGCCATCTCTTCCACTAATTACCCACGTGACGGTGACCATCCCTGTCTGGCTCCGAGTCTCCGGACTTCATCGGTCACACCGGGGCGACAGACAGACAGACTGACAACACTTGGTACAGCTCACGTGTCAGCGGGACAGGTGCAGCCGTGTAAGACGGTATAGGAACGGCGCGGTTTGAGGTGTGGATTCCTTGTTTGTCACACAGCTTTCCAGCCCCTGTTCCCTTCCTCCGAGGCTGTGCGCTCACCGGCAGGGTCTGCCGGGCACCGGACCCTCTGAGTTTTCTACGCGTGTGTCTATTCTAGGCTTTATGAATCATGCCTCAGCACAGACTTAGAAAGTCTTTCCAGGAAATTGTTAGGCAAGAAGATACTGAGAAGAGAGCTTTGCTGGGACAAGAGCTTCTCGCCATCGCTCACCCCTGAAGACCTCCCCGTCGGTCTCCAGCGCACTTGCACAACAACCAGCCTGGGGATCCGGGGCCAGCGGGACACGAGTCACGGGCTCTAATCACCTTACAGATACACCGTGTAACTGCTCCCTTCCCTCGGGGACCATTTCTGGTGTTGTCGAAAACACGCGACCGGCAGTCCCGGGCCTTCCCCTTGGTGTCTCTGTGGCGGTGACCGGCCCCCGACCTCTGAGCAGAGCCCATGAGCACCTCTTCACGCACGCCATGTGCGATGGCTCTCCGAGAGCTGGTGGCGCACGGAACCCGGTCCAGCGCTTGTTACCTCCACACTGCGGATTCCAGCCCCAATCCCAACCCCCCCCAGAGTGAGCAGATCACGGGCCCGACGTCCGTGGACAGATCTTCATGCACCTGTCACGGGGGATTTCTTGGGGATGGTGCATGTGTGCTGGGACGGGCAGAAGGCGGGCACCCACGCTCCCTCCGTGTTGCTGTTTGGCACTTTACCAAAACATCTGGCTTAACAGCCGCTATCCTGGAATCCCCCAGTCTCAGACACAGACAGAGGACTTTGATAAATTCCTACATATCATTTTTTCCCTTCAACAAATTGTACTTTCGGTGTCCAGTCTCACAACTGTCTTGCCCATGTGGACTCTACCAAGTGTTGTCCTGGGCAATTTCTCCTACAATTTTACACTTTAATATTTGAATTAATTTTTGTATGAAGTATGAGACTTAGGTCAAGTGTCTTTTTTTTTTTTTTTTTTGCCTGTGAATGTCGAATCGCCCAATGACAGCATGTTTTGGAGGGGCTGTCCTCTCCCTGATGGCTTGCTTTTGCACTCAGGCTGAAGAGCTGTCAGGTTCACACGTGTGGGTCTCTTTCCGGGTCTGCATTCTTCTTTTTGATCTGTCTGTCTGTCTGTCTGACATTGGCCCACAGTCTTTTTTTTTTTTTTGCCAGAGAAGAAGATAATTTAATTCTTAATTTTTAAAAATTTATTTAAATTCAATTAATTAACACATAATATATTATTGGCTTCAATGGTAGAGGTCAGTGATTCATCATTTGTGTATAACACCCAGTGCTCATCACGTGCCCCCCTTAATGCCCATCACCCAGTTTCCCCATCCCCCACTCACCTCCCCTCCAGCAACCCCCAGTTTGTTTTCTACAATTGAGAGTCTTTTATGCTTTGTCTCTCTCTCTGGTGTTTTCTTGTTTTATTTTTCCCTCCCTTCCCCTATTATCTTGTTTTGTTTCTCAAATTCCTCATATCACTGACATCATATGATAATTGTCTTTCTCTGATTGACTTATTTCGCTAAGCATGATACCCTCTAATTCCATCCATGTCGTCGCAAATGGCAAGATTTCATTTCTTTTGATGGCTGCATAGTATTCCATTGTATATATGAACCACATCTTCTTTATCCATCATCTGCTGATGGACATCTAGGCTCTTTCCATAGTCTGGCTATTGTGGACATTGCTGCTATAAACATTCGGGTGCACGTGCCCCTTCGGATCACTATGTTTGTATCTTTAGGATATATACCCAGTAGTGCGTTGCTGGGTCATAGGGTAGCTCTATTTTCAACTTTTTGGGGAACCTCCACACTGTTTTCCAGAGTGGTTGCACCAGCTTGCATTCCCACCAGCAGTGTAGGAGGGTTCCCCTCTCTCCGCATCCTCGCCAGCATCTGTCATTTCCTGACTGGTTAATTTTAGCCATTCTGACTGGTGTGAGGTGGTATCTCATTGTGGTTTTGATTTGTTATTTCCCTGATGCCGAGTGATGGGGAGCATTCTCTCAGGTGTCTGTTTGGCCCACAGTTTTGAGTAACAGAACTACATAGTAAGTCTTGGTTTCCTGCAGTTTCTTCTTCTTTTTCAAGACAGTTTTAGTTACTTTTCATCCTTTATGTCTCCATACCCACTGAAAAAAACTGGGTGTATATTTACAAAAAGCTTTGCCAGATTTCGGTTGAAATTGCAATGAACCTCTTTATCAGTGTGGGAAGAATCAGCATCTTTACGATACTGAATTTTCTCATCTAGAAACAGGGTATAGTTCTCTGTTTATTTAGAGATTTGTTATTTGTTTCATGAGCATTCTGCACATTTCAGCCTACAAATCCTACTCATGTCTTACAGACAGACTCCTACAGATTGCATTTTTTTTTTTGGCAATGTTAAGTGGTATTTTATTTTAAATTTGGTGTTCATACGTTCATTGCTAGTTTATAGAAATAAATTGTTTTTTTGTGTGTTAATTTGTATCCCGCCCACTTTATGAATTCATTTATTAACTCTAGGACTTTTCAAAAATTTTTTCATTTTTAAAATATATTTTGAAGGACGTCTGCACAGATAATCATGGCATCTGCAAATAGGGATAGTTTTATTTTTTCTTCCTCCAATCTATGTCTTTCATTTGTTTTTCTTCCCTTGCTTTACTTGCCCAAACTCCAGGAATATGTTGAATAGAGAGCAGACCCCTCTGTCTTGAGCTTGGGAAGAAAATCTGTCCCCACTCCATGTGACATGTGCTACAGATTTTTGCAAGATGCTCTCTTATCAAATTGGGGAGATTCTCCCCTTCCTATTTTTTGGAGAGGTTTTGTCATGAATGGGCGTTGAATTTTTTTTTTTAAAGGTTTATGTATTTTAGAGAGTGAGCCCAAGCAGGAGGGACAAAGCGAGAGGGAGAGTGAGTGTAAAGCAGACTCTGCTCTGCACAGGGCCCCCCGTGGGGCTCCATCCCAGGACCTGCTGAGATCACAACCCAAGCCTAGACCCAGAGTCAGGTGTTGAACCAACTACGCCATCCAGGGGCACCAGGGCATTGAATTTTGACAATTTTTTTTTTTTTTTCTGCACAGATGGATTTTATCATGTGACTCTCCTTCTGGAACCTTGGTGTGGTGGACCATGCTGACACACCCGCATCCCACGACATCCCACTCCATCCCGCTGTGGAATTCTTCCACATGTCGAAGGACTAACGTTTTGTTATGAGGGTTTGCACCTACTAGATGAGTGATCTCCATCAGCAGTTTTCTGTTTTTGTGCTGTTTTCTCCTGGTTTTGGTATCAGGGGAATGCTGGTGCACAGTCAGGAAGTGTCCCCCCTGCCTCCAGAAATGGGAAAAGATTGCACATGATGGATATGAATTCTTCTTTAAGAGTCCACAGAATTCCCCAGGGATCCTGTATGGGCTTGGAGGTTTCTCTTCAGGGAATTTTGAAAATTTGGATTTAATTTCCTTTACCAGATAGGGCTCTTTCATTTATCTATTTCATGTTTAGTGAGCTGTGGCAGTGGGTGCTGTGTGAGAAATCAAACTTCTCTCCTACGTAGCCTGAGTTGTTTGTGTAGAGTGGTGTGTATAGAGCAGTATGCATACAGGTGTGTGTGCCGAGCAGTGTGTGGAGAGCTGTGTGTGTGTGTGGAGGTGTATGTAGAGTTGTGTGCGTAGAGATGTGGAGAGCTGTGTGTGTAGAGTTGTGTGTAGAGTCATGTGCGTAGAGATGTGTGTAGAGCTGTGTGTGTAGAGCTGTGTGTAGAGCTGTGTGCATAAAGATGTGTGTAGAGGTGTGTGTAGAGCTGTGTACATAGAGATGTGTGTAGAGTGTGTGTAGAGCTGTGTGTGTAGAGCTGTGTGCATAGAGATGTGTGTATAGCTGTGTGTGTAGAGCTGTGTGTGTGTGCATTCTGGGAGCCGCCATGGCCTGGCCACTTTTTCAAGAGAGGTCGGGCTTGAAGGATGTTTGGCTCCTGTCCTCCACCTTCTTGCCTCCGAACTGCCCTCCGGAGCACCCATGCAGGCTACCCCGCCCTCAGCAACAAGACCACTCACGTGGAGAGTTTACAAACAAGGAAGAGCAGCCGGTGGTCTTGGAAGAGAAGGCGGCCACCAGCAGAGCCTGTCCACGTGTTCATGATTTTCAGTGATGCATCTTCGTTCCCTGCTCCCTCTCCTCCTGGACGCCCATCATCACGTGAGCCTGGTGTCCAGTGCACATGTCGAGCTTTTCCCGTCGGCGGCTTTCTGAGCCGGGACGTGTTCTGCTCTGAATGCCGGGCTGTGGCGGCTCACTCCCAGTTCCGCCAAACCTCAGATAACCCTTCCCCAGTCACCGTTCACTGGCCAGGAGTGAGGCTTGGACTCACGGCTCCTGCTTTGTGCTTACAGGGGTTTGTTTAGAAAAACTCTCAGAGGTTTTATTTGTAAATATAAATGACCTTTGAGTGACTCCTTTCATGTGTGAAATTCACCCACCCCTCCACCCACACCTTCAGGTCTTTCTGTAGTTGTTTACCTAAGAATCACAGCTTGATTATCCGCTCGCACGCAGCTCCGCTCTGCTTTGGTTTTTTTTTAATATCAACTAAAAACTTCACATTTATTCCTAATAGACCTGGTTGTATTTTTATCCTTTGCCTAATGTCTTGACTCTAATGGCGTAGATATTTGAAGGTGAATCGTCTTAAGGAACGTTCTTTTTTTTTAATTTTTAATTTTTTTATTAACATATAATGTATTATTAGCCCCAAGGGTACAGGTCTGTGAATCGCCAGGTTTACACACTTCATAGCACTCACCATAGCACAGACCCTCCCCAATGTCCATAACCCCACCACCCTCTCCCGACCCCCCAACCCCCCAGCAACCCTCAGTTTGTTTTGTGAGATTAAGAGTCTCTTATGGGGATGCCTGGGTGGCTCAGTGGGTTAAGCTGCTGCCTTCAGCTCAGGTCATGATCTCAGAGTCCCGGGATCGAGTCCCGCATTGGGCTCCTTCCTCATAGGGAGCCTGCTTCTCTCTCTTCCTTCGCCTGCTTGTGCGTGCTCTCTCTCTCTGATAAATAAATAAAATCTTAAAAAAAAAAAAAAAAGACTCACTTATGGTTTGTCTCCCTCCCGATCCCATCTTGTTTCATTTATTCTTTTCTGGCCCCCTAAACCCCCCACGTTGCCTCTCGACTTCCTCATATCGGGGAGATCATGTGATCATTGTCTTTCTCTGATGAACTTAAGGAAGGCGCTTGCTCACCGTTCAGTTACCTTCACCGATGACCCGGGGTTCTCCTGCACGCCCCACCATCTCCGTCGCCGCTTAGAACTGCGTCTCAACGCGTCAAGGCAACTACCTGAACAATAGCTTATCTGCTTGACCTCTGACGTATTCCAAAAGTGCTGTTTAAAAATCTTGCAAAATGCAAAATTCCACCTTCATGCCCTTCCTGTGTTCTGCCCTTGGAGGAGGCCCATGGACTTCCTGGTCTCACTGAGTGAATCGATGCAGGTTGCCGGTGATCATCGTTACCTACATTTTTGTGGCCTAAAAAACCCAGCTGTACGATGATCTCCTCTTATCTCCCTAAATTTCACCAGGGACCAAGGCAAAGCTCCCCAGTTCACAGATTCTCCCAGCGTCCGATGTCCTTTCTGGGAGACTCCGTGTGATTCGCAGATGACCTCTTCTGCCTTTGCAATACGATGTTCCAGGACGGAGGGTGTCCCAGGAAACAGAAAGCCGTGCGTGGGGGCGTGCTCTTGGGTTCCCCAAACACCCGCCGACTCCGCCGTGGCCATTCCTCTTCACAGTTTCCCATCTTCTCTGATTTTCTCCAGGGAGGTGACATGGTCAGCAAGCCCAGGAGGGGACAGCCAAAGCACGCATGGGTATTTCCACTCTGGACCCTGTCTGTGCTGAGTAGAGTAAGTGAAACGGGGTCAGATGATTCCTTTTTTTCCACGTCTGCTCTGGGCAACACTAAGTGTAACGAGCTTGAACTTTGGGGCCTGGAACATGAGTTAGCTCGTTTTTTACTTTTGTTTTTGTTTTTATTTTTCCTTCCAGATGTTTATTATTAATCATTTTCTGGACCACGCCAAGTTTTCTTTAAAACCAAGATATATTTCCTCGCTTTAAAAAAACAAAAAGCAAATAATATCATCTTATATAAATAATGGATTTGGAAGCTGAAGATTGGAATTCTTGCCAGAATCGTAAATCACCGAAGAAAATAATGGTCTTTTTATTACTTTAAAACTAAACGAACATCCAGGCTATTTGACTAGGAATAAAAATAAAAATGAGTTTGGAAGGGTTGGAGTTTATTTCAGATAAACATCTATTTTTTTTTTTTTTTAAATTCTGATCCAAAGCCGTTCCGTGTCCAGAAGGAGCTTGCGTCTGACCAGCGCCGGTTTCCCGCGAAGCCGACTCTCTTCCTGTTTACTCCCCTCGGGATCTTGTAACGCTTCAGCCCTGACTTTCCTTCTGTTGGCCGCAGACCACCGACCAGTGGCAAGAAAATAAAATGGTCCCAAAAGGCTTCACTCTCAATTCATTCAAATCCAAGATGCGTTATCTACACCAATCAGCTGTTTTGTAAAACTCATTATTTTCTGAACCAACTTGACGTACGCACGCCTGTAAAATGTGGCCTCAGAGTTTCTCCCACGGGGTAGATTTCTGAGAAGCAGTCGAATGTTCTAGGCCCGGTTGTGGTTCCTGCTTTTCCTTCAGTTCTTGGGCTCTGCCCAGAGCACACCTCGGAGCCCTGGGATGGGCCGACGCCCCATCAAGGATGCCAACATAAGCCGTCCACGTCCCCCCAACAAGAAAACATCCTCCATCTTCCACGCGTCCCAGAGGCCACAGTTATGGAGGTCATCGGATGAGGTCGGAGAATTCCCTTCAGAATGCAAGGAAGACCCCCTGAGTGGATGGGGACAGCTCAGATCCAATCTGCATTCACATTCTTGACTTCATTCTCCTCCCATGGGATTTTCGAGGCAATCTGCCTTTTCCTATTATGACAATCTCCAGTTACCCAGTTACGGAAAACCAGAAAACATACATTCAACAGCCAGTGTGATGCAGAAAGACCATCGTTATCATGACAAAGGCAGAGACTGCAGAAATCAATTCACTTCGTAGATTCTAAAGATGAGTTCAAAAGTAAGCACTGGTTGTGGTGAAAAAACAATGAATACTGTTACGCTGAAAATAAATAAAAAATTTAATTAAAAAAAAAAAAAGTAAGCCCAGTGTGCCCCACGGAAGGGGAGACTGGGGGCAAGAAACACTGAGATTTCAGTTCAAGGTAAAATACTTAAGAATCAATCATTTCTGTTACTATTTAAAATAGATGACTGAAATTTCAAACCGCTATGTGTCATGTGACCAAGAGAAGTTTTTGTGTTTGTTTTGCTTTTTTGTTGCTATTGTGTTTTTCCCACCACTCAAAGCCAAGATCCCTCTAATGTCACGGCATGACCGGGGTGCTTCCAAGGTTGGCCCCCATGCAATTCCGAAAGGGTTAGCCTCTCCTCTGACTCGGTCATCTCCGTGTCCCTGAGCACCTTCCTGCAAAATCTCTGATCCCTGCCCTGGGGGCAGATGCATAGGTGGTGAGAATTAGAAACCTGTTCTCTGGGCCCTGCACAGTGCCCGTGGGGGCAATGGGTCGGGGACACTGAGGCCCCCGAGAAGCAAAGAACCTTAGAAACTGCTTCTGTCGACAGCCCTGCTGACCATGGGTGACACAACCTCCTGTGCCATCACCCCTGCTGGTTCGTTTTATTTAACGTATGTGCACTTACTCACTTATGTCTAGAGTTTTAAGGAAGCATTTTACCTCCTTACACATGTGAAGTCTATGTATTAGGGGCTGGAAGTATTTTCAAAAATTGGACGATTCCACATTTGATCATTTGTACCAGGTAAAATGTGGGTCCTATCCACGAGGTACTGGGTGCATATTCAGAAATTAAACTGTAATCATCGGAAAGTGTTGTAAGGAGATACACATGTATCCGCATGTAATAAGCCCATCTCTCTTGTGGTCAAGGTGGACGTGCTCACATCGTTTGGTAGATGCTTCGCACCAGAAAAGCAGCCACGTCGCTGCAGATGGCTCCCCATGGCCATGCCCTCCTACCGTTTGGTGCTTAAGCAACTCGAAGCACGATTACTGAAGAAAACATAGGGCTCTGCCCGTTAATTGTTCACATCTGAGCGTTGTTTATCTGCTGCAAGAACTTGCCTGCTTCTATAAAAACCGGGCTGAATTTAGTTTTTGGAATCCTTTTGCATTCTGTTGCTTAGATACAGTTAGAGGAAAAAGAAATGCTGCAAGTTGTCACAACAGGATGTGTGGGTTGGAATCAGCGTCTGTAGATAACGCACAGACCAACGGGCCCCAGGAATCATCAGACGTGCACGCCGTGGGTTCGCTGGAGGCTCGGTGGGTCTAGTGGGAAAGACACTCCGCTGGGATATTCCTGAAACATGAGGGGGTGAGTTCCGCCCCCGTGGTGCAGATCATTTCTTCTTGATCCGGTTAACCTCGTGGTTCAGAGCCAGGCGTTGCTGGAACCACCAAGAGAGCACAGTGCGGGCACCTGCCTCGGAATCAGACTCATCCTGGGTCAAGGGACATCTTCACAGGCACCAGCAGAATCCCAGATTCAAGTCGCCAGGCGGTGCGTTTCCTGCCACTTTTAACCGAGCCTTCGAGGGTGGCGGCCGCTCCCTCGCCTCACGGACGCTCCCGACCTCCGGGGCGCCCAGGTAAGGCCCACCCCTTTTCCCGATTCCGCCCCCCTCCCCTGGCTTTTCTCCCTTTGGCTCCTGGGACATCGATGCCTGCTTTGTCCTGTTCACCTTTTCTTCTCTTGTTTCTTCAACACGTGTTCGCGCTGGAAATCGGTCAAGGCAGGGAGAGAAACAAACCGCACTTCACCCTTATGGTCGTGGACCCGACATTCTCGTAGGGAGACCGAGAACGGACAAACCAAAACACCACATTATTTGTGTCAATGCATGTAGTGGGGGTGACATGTGTCCCCCCCAACCAAAGATAACATCCAAGTTGTCACCCAGTGCCTATGAATATGGTGACATTTGGGGAAAGAGTCTGTGCAGATGCGAGGAAGGACCTCAAGGTGAGATCATCGCATCCCGGAGAGAGGCCCAAATCCAGTGACAGGTGTCTTTGTAAGAAAAGGAAGGGGCACAGACCCCCGGCCACACAGAGATGGGGGCAGAGTGCCACCCCAGGCGGGGGGACACCACAGCCTGCGGGACGCCCCCCGAAGACACGCACGTGGGACGCGTTCTCCCTCAGAGCCCCCGAGGGGACCTGCTCCGCCAACACGTTGAGTTGGAATGTGGCCTCCACACTGTGAGGAGTAATCCTCTGTTGGTCCACGCTGCCGGCTCGCGCTGGTCTGCGACGGCTGCCTTAGACAGGTTGGGCAGTCGTGACGCTGACAAGTAGGACTGAGTGAGTGGAGGAGGACGTGAGGGATCGTGAGGGCATAAAAATCATGAACAAATGTGTGCTCAGATGGGACATGTGGTCCAGAGCCTGAGAAGCGCGCGGGAGGGAGCCGAGCAGCGAGGGGGAGAAGACACGCAAATGCCAGGAGCCGGGGCCTGAACCCAGCCCAGCCGTGGACGGGAGCAGCCGGGGAGACGGGGACAGGGACCGGCAATGGGCCCAAAGCCACTTTGCATGGAGAGTGTCCCACAGATAGTTCAACAACGAGAGACGTGTTGCTGGAAGGTCCCAGCTCGGGGGAGCTTCTGTCTCTTAGGTGCTGTGTTGAGGGTCCTCGAGTTTGGACGGAGTAGTCAGGACAGCAGGGACAACAGTTACAGGCTATGAGAACAGTTTAGTAAGGGTACCGGTGCGCGGGCCACAGTAATGTGGGTGCGCCTTTCAGTGACCAGCCTGTGAAGTCCTTGGCACTTGTTTTTGCCTCACGAGAACCAAGACTTTGTTCTAATCTGTGGCTCATCTCGTCGGCCTCGTTCTGGTTTCTCAAGCTCTGGAGTGCACGTTGTGTCTTCGTCCCGATGAAATTGCGTGCGCGTCCCGCTCGGGTCGGTCAACAGAAAGTGCACGAAACGTTGGAAAGTTAAAGAGAAGGGCCTCCCCGGTCTATGCGGCTTCAGTAAAGCAGACGCCGACCAACCAGTTAGACTTTTAGCTACAGAAGTCATTGATGGATGTTTTGACCTTAAGTCTGTTCAAATAAGATCATTCACTCACTCGCTCACCAAACTCCCACTCTGTGTCTGCTGCCCAGAAGCATCTGTGGCTTTGTCGTGAGTGGGCAGATAAGCACATCTTCACAAAGCAGTAAGTTCCACATTAAAGAGCATCCAACAAAGAAGACGTAGCGCTTCTTTGAACCGGGAAAAGGGATGTTGCGAGAAATCATCCCTTCACTCCCAAGGACAGGATTTGGGAGACAGATGACTCAGGATGGGGAAGAAAGCCATGATGTGGCAGAAGTCAAGGCTGGGGCCTTCTAGAGAGGAACCCAGAAAAGCTAGTGGACTCGTCTGGCAAAGGCCAGATGAGAAGGCCTGGGTGGGCCAGGGAGAAGGAGTCTGGACGGGTCAGGAATGAACATATCACCTGCTGCCGTTAGTCTGGGTGCCGGGGACTGTTCGAAGAAGCTGGAACACCACCTCTCCAGGTCCCTGCATTTCATGGGGACATGACCTGAAGCTTAGAGCAGTTAGGTAGCTTGCCTAAATGCACACCTCTGCTCCGTGGCCAACCTGGGCTTGAAACCCAACCTCTCACAAGTTCCTACGGCAGTTACTAAATTGTTAACTTCTCAGAAAGTGGTCTCCAGTCCGGGGCCAGGCTGCCATGAAGGCAGCACGGCGCCGAGAGTCCCCAACAGCAGGTGTTGGAGACTTTGCAGGCTCACGTGCACCATGACCTTGATTCACCAGCTTGTGGAGAAGCTTGGAGGGCTTGAAAGTCCATGGAGCCATCTCCAGGGGGCAGGAGCTGTGGACCCGTTAGCAGCCTAGGACCTTACCCTCCTCCAAGAATTAACTGTAAAAAAGCAAACCCAAACCCAAAACCAACTGGCCCTTCACGGAGTGAGTGTAAGAAGCACCTCCTTGGCAGAAGAAACCCAAACACCAAGAGATGTCATCATCTGTGTCTCTTCCAAAGGGCCCCTGGGAGCTGCCGCACGTGGGATGGAGAGAGAAACAAGCCTGCGGGATCGCACCTACATCTCAGGCTCGGGAAACTGGAAAGGCGAGGACGCTTGGAAACCCAAGGAGGAATGAGAGACAGACATGGACGCTGTAGGCAGCAGGCTGGTGCACCTGCCTAAGGGAACGAGGGGCTGTTTTGCTCCGTTCATATCCCGGCAGTAGGACGGGAGCAGCAGCTGAGTTCCGACCGTGAAACCAGCGTGGAGTGGCCAGAATCTTGTGTTTGCTTCTTGCTCACTCAGTGGTTTGCAACAAATTTCTTCTGTTTTAGTCTGTTTCCTCATTTGTGACAATGGGGGAGTAGTAGTTCTTATCTTACATGGTTTTGTCATTCAATTATCTGCGCACACGGGATGTGCCCAGGGTCCGGCATATAGTGCATTGTTATCATCGTGCATTGACTGTGGGGATATTGACCAGAAATCTGAGTTTGTGTCTGAACTGCGGTGTAAATATCAACGTTGTTGCCCAGGTGTAACAGGCCAGGGGGAGGATTTTTAGCCAACTTGCAGAATAGAAGGGGAAGCGTGATGGACGCAGAGTCTGAGGGTCAAACCATTTAAGAGGCAGGTGGAGAAGGAGAAGCTCATGAGGAATGCCGCAGGGAGAACAGAGACAGACAAGACGGGACGCAGACCACCAGCCCTGACCTCGTTTGTCGTGAGCCTGGAAGGAGTGAGGGAGCCGATATCTATGGTAACCTGTAAAATTAACAGCAAGGGAAACAGCTCAGAGGTGGAGCCCAAGTGAGATCTGGGCCTTGAGAAGGAGCTAAGATTAAGGAGAATCACCTTAATCTTAGGTGATTTGCTTTGTTCATTGAACATTGCTTTGTTCATCAGCGTAGACCCGAGCCCTTAAACTTACGGGGCCTTCAAGTGTGTGGACTGTGCGGCGGTGTGGGTAGTAGGCATTGTCCAAATGCACGTGAAAGTAGGTGCCCATGTATGTCACACCCATGGAGCCTGATAATAAAATAATAATAATAACACAGTGCTGGTTTGCAAGTCATAAAATATTTACCGTGTGGCCTTTTATGGGAAGAAGTTTGTTGATTGCCATTCTGAATGCTCCCTGCTCCAAATGGCCTCTGCCCCTCTCGTGTATGTTGCGACGTTACTGTACAGGGATTTTATCTTTAGGAGACAAAATGATGTGAGTTGCATCCAGATGAATATGTAAGTTGATTTGCAAAGCTGTTTTCATGAGAGTGCATGCTTCCCTTGGGGCGTGCCTGCAGAACCGGAAAGGGCCATTAGCAAGACAGCAGATTAGAAGAGTAGCACCAACGGGTGCATGGGACAACCTAATCATCGGGGAAATGCAAAGCAAAACCACAGTGGGATACCACCTCACACCTGCTGGACTGGCCATTATTGAGAAGGAGGAGGAGGGAGGGGAGGTGGGCGGGAGGGCGAAGAGGAGTAGGTGGAAGAGGAGGGGAGGTAAGAGTGTTGTCGAGGATGTGGAGAACGTGGAACCCCCCATGCTGGTGGTGGGAGTAGTAACTGGGGCAGCCACTATGGAAAACAGTGTAGGAATTCCTCAAAAAATTAGAACCACACAATCCAGGACCCCTACTTCTGGGTATACATCCAAGAGAACCGAAATCAAGAATTTCAGGAAATATCTAAGTATCTGCATGCCCATGTTCATTGTGACCCTGTTCACAATAGTTAAGTCATTGCATTCTGTTTTTTTGCTTGTCTTCATTCATTCTCCCACAGGACATTTGTCCTGTAAACGTAAGGCCTGTGACATATGCCAGCAGGATCCACGTCTCCTTCCTGACTTTAATGGGGACGCATCTGGCGGGTCCCCATTACGGATGACGTCTGTTGAAGTGTCTGTGAGTAATGTGGGAATCCCCTCCTCTCTTCCTCTGATGGGAACAAACATTGGAAATGGCCATGTGGTTGTTCTCCCTGCATCTGTTAATGATGAATTATATTAAGAAACTGTAAATGTTTAACTATTTAGGAATTCTTAAGCTTAGCTGGTCATACAGTATGGATTTTACATAAATTGATAGATTAAGCAAATTAATATTTCTTTAGGAATTTTTCATATTGTTTCCTTGTTGGCAATATCAATAATACATAGTCATCATAAACTAGATAAAGAGGTTTTTCTTAGCTTTTTGTGCCCTAGAATACTTGGCATAAAATAGTTTCTTGTTTCAGAAATTTGGGGGGAATTCTCCTGGTAAGTATCTGGCTCAGGAGAGATCTTGACTTCTTGATGTGTGTATGCAGCATGTGTGAATCCATTTTGATTAAAGACTTAATGTTTTACTGATTATGAGACCTTAACAGTTTTCTATTGTTTCTGAGTTGGTCTTCATTCCGTGTACTTTTTAATAATAAATTGCCTATTGATTTTTTTGATATTCATTGGTATAAGTTGTTCGTAATATTTATTGGTTTATTTCTTTGGACTTAAACCTTGGGCTTATCCATAGTCAATGCACTTTTTCAATCTTACCTTTCTAGATTGTTCTAGCTCTGAAATGTCTCCAGTTGTCCTGGTGACGTGGACTCTTACTTCATCATTTACCACCTTGGTGATTTTGTTTTGTAAGTTCAAGTAATTTATTTGTGCTGATTCTTTGGTGAGTTTTGAAATATTTGATTAGAACTGCTAGTTTGTTACACTTAAAGTTTTAAAACTGTATTTATTGAAGCTGTAGTTTCTTAGTTCCACTTAAGCAATTTCCCCCAAATTTTGACATTGATGTTTTTATTGCCCATCTGATCGAAATGTCCCAGACTTTCCCAAACATGGTTTTTTTAAAGTAGTTTTTTTGTGATGATTATTAGCTTCCTACTTTATTTCATTATTATCTGTATCAAGTTCAGTGAAACTTGTTCTGTGGATATAGATGCTATTAGTTTTTCTAAATAATCATGTAGTTTTCTTACATACTCTGATGATTGGCTATTGAGTCAATCAGGGTGGGGTTTTTTTGCAGCTTTTTTTTAGATTAGTAGAGGTATTATGCTGTATGTCTGACAGTTTAGGCTTTTTTATGTTGGGTTTTGTTGCTTGTACTTTGAACCTCTTTTCTTAGTTACAGATGGCTTCAGAATTATCGTATTTTCCTGGTTATTTATCCCCGTGACCCTATTGATCCCTTATTCTCATAGTCTATATTATTAATAATTTTCACTCTCACTACATTGTTTTTTATGACAGGCCTTTAAAATCCCTTGAGATTTAGAAGTCAAACTTAACTTATTAACATTTAGTGTAAATTTTATTATATCTGGATTTATTCCTGCCTTTTTTTTTCATTTTTGTTTTATTTTTGCCATACTTCCTTATGTTAGTTTTTTTTAAAATCCTTTCCTAACTTTGGCAAATCAAATTTTATTATTCATATTCTTAAATGGGTTTGACCTTATATATTCTATGGGTGGTTACTCTAATATTTTAGTATACATACATGAGTTAATATTTAATTTAATCAGTATCTCTAGCCTCTACTAAGTGATATAAAATGTTTGGCATAGTATAACCAGTGATTAGATGTACCTATGTGATAGTAAGGTAATTTGAGTACCTGATAAAAATATTCCACCTTATTTGAAAGAAAAGCATTTGTTATTACTAAAACACATTTAATTTACAATGTATTTTTACTTACTTTGACTAGCCAAACGTTATCCAAATTGTTAGAATACCATTTTTAAAAAATTTCCTGACATATTTCTCTGGTTTCCAGTTTTCTTATCGGGGCACATCCCTTCACAATTCTTTCAAAGAAAATTCTCTGTTTCTAATTTTATGGAAATTATGTGTATCTCCACTAGTGTTGAATTATGGGTTGGCTAATGTAATGTTCTGGGTGAATTTCTTTTTCTTCAGTATTCTGAAGATGATTGCCCATGGTCTCCTTGCTGATCCCACCCTTCTGAGTATTTTCTAATTTCTTTCCTTGGACAATGCTGCTCCCTCTTTCCCATTCTGCAGATGCACCAGGACTGGGAAGAGTCCTTTTACTTTCCTTCTGTGCATCTTACTCCAGGGTGCATGCCAGGTGCTCCTTCCCACTCATTGATTCATTCAGCAAACATTCCCCCAACTCTTCACTCTGTGGGAGGTGCTGTTCTAGGCACTGGGGATCAGGTAGGGATGAACAGAGGGAAAGATGTCTGCTTCCATGGAAATTCTCCTGCTGGCACTGGGGAATTGCATAGTCTGTCACATTAACTGTGTGGAAAACACAGAGGTTAAGGTCAGGAAGAGGTTTTATTTGTTCATTACTGCATCACCTAATTTGCTTATGCTCCGCTTAATGTAGCTTTGAAAGCTAAGTCCTCACAGGGGAGAGGACATTTAAGTGTGAACCCAAGAGACAGAGAGCGGGTACCAGGGACGTGGGTGGGCTTTCCTGCACAGGACACCACCAGAACTCTGGGCAGGGACATGCACCGAGGGATACTCCTAGGTGAGGGTGATCTGGGGCAGGCAGCTGGAGCTGCACTGTGTGTGGGCTCCTGGGAAGCAGGGGCAGACGTCTCAAAAAATGTGAAGTTACAACCATAACATCATATTATGACACCCATTCAAAGACTATTAGCCACCAATTACTTTTCATCCCATTTTAATTCTGTCTTTAAATCTGTATAGACATTTAAAAAACATTGTGGGAGCACCTGGGTGATTCATTCAGTTGAACATCCAACTCTTGATTTCGGCTCAGGTCATGATCTTGGGGTTGTGGGATTGAGCCCCACGTTGTGCTCTGTGCTGGGTGTGGAGTCCACTCGAGGTTTTCTCTTCCTGTCCCTCTGCCCCTCCCACCTGTTCTCTCTCTCTCTCTGTCTCTCTCTCTCAAAAAAAAAAAAAAAAAAAACCAACTATCCACCCTTAGTAAATTTCAAACATGCAACACAGCATCATTAACTAGAGTCTCCATGGTGGACAGCACATCTCCAGGACTTACTTATCGCATAACTGGAAGTTTACACCTTTTCAGCAAAATATTCTTTTTAAATGAATGAGTCCTATTCTACAGGATACCATGAAAGTGTTTCTAGACATGGACAAGAACACATTCCTGACTTGGGCCACCCTGGCCCTGCTGGGCTCTGGGAGTTCCCACCTGAATCCTGACCTTAATAAGCATTACTTCTTGGAGATAAGTTGGCTGGGCCCAGCAGGCCAGCTGGGAGGTGGTGTGTGTGAGTGGTGGACACTGGTGGCACGAGAGGAGAGGATAAAGCTGACACAGCCTCCCCCCCTCTCTGAGGGATGTTGCTGTTTGGCTCAGGCTCTGGAGCACAGACAGAGCAGCTGCCCATTTGGGGGCAGCTTGGGGAGGGACAGGGAGCCTCGTACCTACCCTGTGCTGCAAAGGATACAGCCCAGTGGTTTGTCCTTCTGGCACAAATCCAAACCCTTCATTATCTGGCTTTCAGCAGAAAACAGTTTCCTGATTCCTGATCGAGAAGATACCGTGCTCTGTAATTTGTCCACACAACACATTATGCATTGCTTTCCATTTATCCACTCGAAGCATGGAGCTCAGATGTGTTCACACTGTTGGCTGCATGGGGTGATTGCATTGATAACAGACCGCACAGACCCAGCATGGCTCCAAGCTGGGCTCTGTCGCCAGCAAGGGTCTGCTCCTGGCAGTCATGGGAGGCTGGCATTTATCATCATGCACCTGTCCCATCAGACATGATTTAGGCAAGTGAAAAAATCAATTAAATAGGAAAAAAACCTCGCAGCGACACTGGAGTGAACTAAAATAGAATTACAAGGTTAAGGTTTAGCAGAAAAGAGAAATATGAGACCCTTATGGTGCCAAGTTTGCTGATCCCCAAAGTGGTGTTTGAGGAGCAATGCTTTTCACAGTTGACGCCCCACTGTGTGGAGGAGGGAAGATGGTCACACCCCCAGGCTCCGTGTTCAACACTCCACGTGTGGAGATGTGGGCACGGAGATGCTCTCAGAGGGACAGGATAGGCCTTAAATATTTCAAATAATCTCAACTCCTATCACTGACTTCAGATGACCTTGGACATGCTCCAAGCACCCGAAAAGAACACATACTTCTAGCATGATTTTTTCACCTGCCTAGGACATTAAAGCTAATGTCCTCTGTATGCTGTTGCTTGAAGCTCAGGTCCGGTAGCAGGACTTCTGACTCTGTTCCTGTCTGGTCCCCTCTCCTCCCCAGAAAACGCAGGCGACTTATTACCCCACTGAGTAGTACCAGCCCGGCTCCACAACCCACTCAACCAGGGAGCGCCCAGGGAGATCATTTGCTAGTGGACGCCCACCGTCTACCTCCTTCCCTCCCTCTCTCTGCAAGGACCTGTGTCTACCATCCTTCCAGGGATTCCAGGGAAGATATCCTTCCTCTCTTCTTTATCTCCCATCAAATACCAGCAAATGACCTCAGCTTTCACGTAAAATGTGTCTGGATTCTGAGTCCGTCTTAGCATCTCCTCAGCTACACCTTTGGTCTTAGCTGTCATCATCAGAAATAACCTCCCGAGTGTTTATGGCCTTGTCACCATTATAGATTCACGACACAGGAGCCAGAACGAGCCACTCTGAACAAAAATCCAATTACGTCATCCTACACGTCTCTTGGAGCCAAAGCCAAAGGTCTTCCAATCGTTTATGATCTTGAGAAGCAGCCACCCTTTCTGCCCTGCCCGCCTTCTCCTGCTCGCGGTTGACTCTGGCCGCAGTGACTGTCCTCCTGAGCATGAGCACACAGCCTGGCACCATGGACTCCACTGCTGCGGCTTTTCCCAGAGCCCCTCCCCACCTCCGACGAGTCTTTATTACATTTAAAAGTTATCGTCCTCTCTTCCTACTCTGCACCCACAGCGTCCTCAGTCAAGAAAATGAAAGGCTGCACGTGTTCTCGTCGAGTGCCCGTGATACCATCAGGCACACAGTAGGTCCTCGAGAAGGGCTGGTGGAATGCTCAGTCTTAGGGTCGACCTCTGAGGACAAATGCAGCTTGGACCTGCTAGGGTTTTAGAAGTTGCGTGTCAGGAGTTCCCTATTACACAGCTGAATGCACAGAAACGCCCAACAACCCAGGGTGCATCTTGGTGTTTATTTAACTTCTTAAAACTAGCTCTCACCATGGTGTCTAAGAAAAGGCTCTCTTGATTAATTATTAATCAAACACATGAGTCACTACTAAGGTTGGCAAGGGAATCACACTGACACAAGCACTTACGCTTATGCTAGTTATGGAAAGAAAAGATCTGATGAGAGAGAAAAATCCAGGATTTGAGGCCCAAAGTTCCATGAGGCAACACTTTTTTTGAATCTGCATAGTACATAGCACCTCATTTCCTGGAAATTTGTTTATAATATGGAGGATGCAAACATGAGCGGGAAAATGAAGCGATTCTATGGCGAGTCTCTCTCCCACCATCCCTGTGACCCCAGGCTCTCCCTGACGGACTAGAAGGTTGGGGTACCGAGTTACCCCTGAACATGGTGTCCTTGAACTCCTGCCACACAGATGTCCAGTCTTCTTTGAGCCCACAGGCTGCCCCTGTCCTCCTGGGGACCTGGGCCATCACTGGCATTGATATTCTGTTTCCTTCACAGTGAAATCTGGTTCGGCAACTCCATAAATCGAAGACTGTCAAATAACATGTGAAGACGTAAATACAAATGTCAAAACCACCTGAAATTCACGCCCATGAGATAACTCCTACCATCACGCTGGTGATCACTTATTCACATGCCACTTTAGAAGTTTACGTTAACTGCCTTTGTGTAATGTCTCACTGTTTTGTTTTTCTTTTCAATTTTGGACATAGTTTACATTTTTTCTGTCACTGACCCTCTCTCTTTTCATCTCCTCCATCAATGTATCTAAATTCCCAGGAAAACAATGTGAGCAGCAAATTGGGTATCTTTCCATAGTATTATTCATCAGACGAACTCAAACTACACACAACTTTTTCATTTTCCTTTGTTTACTTAAAAATACAGAATGTCGGGATTCTCAAAACTCAGTAAGGTGATCAAACAACTCAATTAAAAATGGGCAAGAAGTTGCTGTGGCTGATATCAAAGAGGTTACTCCCTATGTTCTCCTCGAGGATTCTGATGGATTCCTGTCTCACGTTGAGGTCTTTTATCCATTTCGAGTTTATCTTTGTGTACGGTGTAAGAGAATGGTCAAGTTTCATTCTTCTACATATAGCTGTCCAGTTTTCCCAGCACCATTTATTGAAGAGACTGTCTTTTTTCCACTGGATATTTTTTCCTGTTTTGTCAAAGATTATTTGACCATAGAGTTGAGGGTCCATATCTGGGCTCTCTACTCTGTTCCACTGGTCCATGTGTCTGTTTTTATGCCAGTACCATGCTGTCTTGGTGATCACAGCTTTGTAGTAAAGCTTGAAATCAGGTAACGTGATGCCACCAGTT
This sequence comes from Martes martes, assembly GCF_963455335.1. NCBI lineage: Eukaryota > Metazoa > Chordata > Mammalia > Carnivora > Mustelidae > Martes > Martes martes. The sequence goes on from NC_137899.1 coordinate 2,054,007, forward strand.
TTATTTTTGTTTTTCAACATTTCTTTAGCAATTCGGGGTCTCTTCTGATTCCATACAAATTTTAGTATTATTTGCTCCAGCTCTTTGAAAAATACTGGTGGAATTTTGATTGGAATGGCATTAAAAGTATAGATTGCTCTGGGCAGTATAGACATTTTAACGATGTTTATTCTTCCCATCCAAGAGCATGGAATGGTCTTCCATCTTTTTGTGTCTTCTTCAATTTCTTTTAGGAGTGTTCTGTAGTTCCTCGAGTACAGATCTTTAACCTCTTTGGTTAGGTTTATTCCGAGGTATCTTATGGTCTTTGGTGCTATAGTAAATGGAATCGATTCTCTAATTTGCCTTTCTGTATTTTCATTGTTAGTGTATAAGAAAGCCACTGATTTCTGGACAGCAACTTCTTTCAAGATATGTCTCCAAAGGCGAAGGAAACAAAGGCAAAGATGAACTTCTGGGACTTCATCAAGATAAAAAGCTTCTGCACAGCAAAAGAAACAGTCATCAAAACAAAGAGGCAACCCACGGAATGGGAGAAGATATTTGCAAATGACAGTACAGATAAAAGGTTGATATCCAGGATCTATAAAGAACTCCTCAAACTCAACACACACAAAACAGATAATCATATTAAAAAATGGGCAGAAGATATGAACAGACACTTCTCCAAGGAAGACATACAAATGGCTACCAGACACATGAAAAAATGTTCATCATCACTAGCCATCAGGGAGATTCAAATCAAAACCACATTGAGATACCACCTTACACCAGTTAGAATGGCCAAAATTAGCAAGACAGGAAACAACGTGTGTTGGAGAGGATGTGGAGAAAGGGGAACCCTCTTACACTGTTGGTGGGAATGCAAACTGGTGCAGCCACTTTGGAGAACAGTGTGGAGATTCCTCAGGAAATTAAAAATAGATCTTCCCTATGACCCTGCAATTGCACTGCTGGGTATTTACCCCAAAGATACAGATGTAGTGAAAAGAAGGGCCATCTGTACCCCAATGTTTATAGCAGCAATGGCCACGGTCGCCAAACTGTGGAAAGAACCAAGATGCCCTTCAACGGATGAATGGATAAGGAAGATGTGGTCCATATACACTATGGAGTATTATGCCTCCATCAGAAAGGACGAATACCCAACTTTTGTAGCAACATGGACAGGACTGGAAGAGGTTATGCTGAGTGAAATAAGTCAAACAGAGAAAGTCAAGTATCATATGGTTTCACTTATTGGTGGAGCATAACAAATAATATAGAGGACAAGGGTAGATGGAGAGGAGAAGGGAGTTGAGGGAAATTGGAAGGGGAGGTGAACCATGAGAGACTTTGGACTCTGAAAAACAACCTGAGGGTTTTGAAGGGGCGGGGTGGGAGGGTGGGGGAACCAGGTGGTGGGTATTAGGAAGGGCACAGATTGCATGGAGCACTGGGTGTGGTGAAAAAACAATGAATACTGTTACGCTGAAAATAAATAAAAAATTAAAAAAAAATGGGCAAAAGATTACACCAAACACTGACCAAAGAAGGTATTCAGATGGCAAAGGAGCACAAGAAAAAATGCTCAATGTCATGAGTCATTAAGGAAATAGAAAGAAAAATCACAATTATATACCCGTCAGAATGGCTGAATTTGGCAACAGTGAGCCCAAGTGTTAGTAATAATGTGGCAAGACAGGAAGTCTAATACATTGCTGGGGTTGGGGGACACAAACTGGTGGAGTCTCTTTGGGGAACTGTCTGGCAGTTTCCTATGAAGTCGAATATACACCCGTTATAAGACTTCCCACTTGTCGGTACTTATCAAGGACGTGAAAGCTCATTTCCACACGGAGATGTCCCCATGAGTGCTCCCAGCAGCTCTGTCTGTAACAGCCATCACTGGAAATGAACGCTCGTCGAGGAAATGGGTAAACAAAGTGCGTGGTACCACACAGGGGAATACTATTCAGCAATAAAAAGAAAGGACTCCAAGGCAAGCCACATGAATGAATGTCAAAATAAGTGAAAGTTTCAGGACAAAGAGAGTCAATATTGTATGCGCTCATAGTCCACATGAAATTCCGGAAGTTCTGAACTCATCTCTAGGGAGGGGAAAATGGTTGCCTGGCGTCAAAGGGGGCGGGGAAATGCATGAGGAAGGAATGACGAGGGGATGGGAGGAAAGGTACAGGGACGAAGGGTGTACTGTGCTGTTTATTGGCTTTTGGGGTGTACACAGACCTCAGAGGTTATCCGAGTGTACCCTAATGATGTGCAGTTCATCTTGAATGCATTTTGTGAGTACGGTAGCTCACCAGAGTTGATTGATGCAGATGTAACTCCTAACTGTCATGTAATACTGAAGTGCATGCGTGTTTCATCATTTATTTCAACACTTCCTTACCCGTGCATGTTCACATGCCCAGGACCTCTGTTACCACAACCAACGATTTTATATATAAAAATATTATATATGCAAGTATGCACATAGGTATTCATGTGTAGACATGAATACTAGTTGTACACACACACACACACACACACACACACATCCATCCAAATATATATGGATAGTAGCCATACATATGCTATATACAATATATGTAACACACTATTTACACAACCAGGCTTTTAACCTGAAGACTAGATTGTCAAGAAGAATGTATTATATGTGTTTTCTTTTTAGATTTTCAGTGGTATCCTGGATCATGTTTCCAAAAGGCTGTTGCCATCCACCCTCTGGTGGGAATCTGGGAGAATATACTTTTAATTTACATCCACAAAAGATACCACTTCAAAAAATGTTTTGCCATCCAGAAGGGTATAAAATAGTATCCCTTTACAATCTTAATTTGCATTAAGTTAAAAATAAATAAAAACAAGCTTTTGGGGGCGCCTGGGTGGCTCAGTGGGTTAAGCCTCTGCCTTCGGCTCAGGTCATGATCTCAGGGTCCTGGGATCGAGCCCCACATCAGGCTCTCTGCTCAGCAGGGAGTCTGCTTCCCCCCCCCCTCCCGCCTGCCTCTCTGCCTACTTGTGATCTTTCTCTCTGTCAAATAAATAAATAAAATCTTTAAAAAAAAAAACAAGCTTTTGTATGTATAGAGCTCAGGAATCTGTTATTGTAATAGTCTCCTGACTTTATTCTATGCCCGCATTCTATTAAGGATCTGTCTATTTGTAAGAAGCAGTCTGTATGTGTTCTTTGCATATGTTACATATTACTCTTTTATTAAACTTTAGTATGCCTATTTTTCCAAAACTTATATTTTTTCTTAATTTTGCTGTAGCATAAGTTTCCACAATATTTGAAATACTACATAGTAAATTCTGTATACATTTTTAAAAATTATGTCTTTTGAGTTTCTTATTCTGCTTTGAAGTATTTTCATAGACACTTAGGATAAAAATATTGTGATTAAATTATCTATACAGCTTGTTAAGGTATGATTGGTGTATAATAAACTGGATGTGATAAGCGTATAATTTTATGAATTGCACTCTCTTATGGCTTTAATTATTTCAACATTTCATTAGAATTATTTGCTCCAACATCCAGAGAGGAAATTTCTTGTATTGGTAGTCAATAAAATGTTAACAAGTCATACAGTCCTCAGGAATAACTTTAGCATGAGTAATCTATCTGAAAAAAACGAGAAAAAAAAAAAAAAACCTGAACAAGGCACAGTATTTTCTCATAAAAGAAGATTTACTAAATCTTATTTCAAAAGTGACATATAAATTAATTTTAAATGAATTAAAATAGATTCACAATTATAATTATACTGTCATGTTGAACAAAATGAATTGAACAAAATGAATTGAACAAAATGATTCCAACCTAGAGAAGGAAGAACAAATACCAGATAATATCCAAATAAATCAATATGAAGAGTCATGGAGGGTCTGGCCTTTCCAGTTACTAAAATGTATTATAAATCCAGAGTAATCAGAAAACAAGGTTATGCCGGCATGCTTATTTTAAATTTGAACTGATTTGAACATGCCTTGTATGTCTGTACAAAGTAAAATGGTGCAGGATTCTAGAAATAGGTATGAGTTATATATGAAAAAAGATTATATGGCAAAGTGTTATCTTAATTTTTAAAATATTGTGGGACTTAGCGGGATAGCAAAATTTGGAAGGAAACTAAGTGGTATTTCCTACCTCACACCATATGCACAACTAGGATACTCTCTCTTTTTTTTTTAAGATTTTATTTATTTATTTTAGAGAGAGAAAGATAGAGAGAGTACAGGCACGGGGAGTGAGAGAGGAAGAAGGGAGCAGGGACCCCAACCTAGGATTCGATCCCAGGATCTTGAGATCATGACCTGAGCCGAAGGCAGACACTTAACTGACTGAGCCACCCAGGTGGCCCCAGATGTACCTTGATTTATCCTTTCCTGTATTATCCATAAACCCATGTCATGAGGGAAGTTTACACCTAAAAACAAGAACAATAAATACATAATCTTTACTGTCAGAGAGGCTTGGGCTCAGATTCTAAATCTGTCAATTTACATGTTTGGGACAAGTTATCTAAGACTTCCAAACTAGTTTTTTGAACAGTACGGAGGGACGGGCATGCTCACTTCACAGGGCAGTCTGGGACATTACATAATAACACCCAAATATTCCGTGTCACATTACAGCGCATGGTCTGCAATCAACAAAAATCACTTCATGCTGCTGACTCCCCAGGACTGCTGAGTCCATGCACCTGTCACCCTCACAACTGTCCCTTTCTCTTTTGTTAGGTATAGTGTGGAACCTGGCTGATGACAAGTCCTCCTAACCCTACGTACTGTATCTCCCTGCCCTTGATGTCATGGTGGCCATCATCCCAAGGTGACCTGCTAGTGCAGGCAAACACTCACCTTCCCTGAGTCTCTGGATAAATTTTCATTCCTCCCTTTTTAGGTCCTTTCTGTGCCCCAAGGCCTTGGGAACCACAGATCACTGGAATACATCTCCTGCATTCCACAGAGAATACAAAAAGGAGCTGCATGACATTCCCTTTCCTTTGAAATTGTGCTGATTCAAGAAAATGGGCTGCACGCTGGAGCTCCTGACATTGAATTCCATCGAGCAGAGGTCAGGACGGTATCCACCTATTGCTCCTGTCATTGCCAAAAGTATTATTCACCTCGTGCTGGGTTCCAGAAGACATTCAAACACATAATTCAAGGAGAGTTTGGACAAGCTGGAACTCTTCACATCGGGCAGTGTTGGGGCATGCCACTTCTCAGCAGCTGACTTAGTACCTTCCTGCTCAGAACAAACCTTCCCACTGATCCGAAATACCAGTATACACTCAGCATTCTCATTATCATAATCAGAGAAAATCGGAGCAAGTTTAAACGAGGCCCAAAGCACATTGAGTGTACCAACCTCATTTTCACCTTTGTATAATAAATTTAAATTGCTGGGAATGGTGACATTATTTTTGCATCATACTATTTCTTAAGCGTGTTAAAAGCTTGTAAAACTCAGGGAGAATTTCAGTGGAAATTGTCAATACTACTTATAAGACCCTAACTGGTTATCATGTTAGCAATCGGACCACGGGTCTGGACAAGTTACTGATTTTTAGAAATGCTTTGTAAAACTGTAACAGCATTTCTGAAGATCATTAAGGATCCATGATGTAGAAAAGAGGGATTATCCCTAGTTAAAAGCTGGACTCTTTAGCCTGCTTAGGCATAGCAAACTGAAAATGTTTATAGAAACAAGAGCAATAAAGTGTTTGTTTTTTCAAAATACCTTCTTTATGGTCTTACAGAGAAGGGGGTTCATGCTTGTTGCTACTTGTGGGCTGAAGCTTTAAGAACTTTGGCATGATTTGGTGTCCTTTCTCTCTCTGCAAATTCTTGGAGGTAGAGCTAGAGTTTCTCTGGGCCCACATTCTGCATGTGTTCAGTGGAGAGCAGAAGTCCTCACCCTGCCCACAATGGCCATGTAGCAAGAACAAGGAATACACCTCTCTGAGAGCACGTTGGTGCATAGCATCATCTGTTGTATATCCTGAGGGACATTTTTATTTACAAGTGCCAGGACCTTAAAAGTTCTCATGCTCAGCTCCTTAATTTGTCACATTGAATCCTTGTCAAAAGCAATCCAAGGGGAGCATTCACATCTTTATGTGCCCCAAATCATAATTTATCTACCATTTTCCATTGATTTCTTCCAATTAATATTCTGGTATAAATATTTCCCACGTTGCTATGAACCTTCTCATAGATTTTAGTGATTTCATGTCTCTTCATAGATGTAATGAATTCACCCAGTGTTATTGTAATATTGTGTTTGTCTCTTCTTTCATTACTGTTTGTTTGATAATGACCATCTTTGGAAATATAGTGTTGCTACTATTTTGGACTATGTATTAAGACCTATTCTGAGAAACAGAGTGGGCAAAATATACAAGTATTTAGGAAAGATTTGATGTGCATTGACAAGTTTAGTTCTGGAAAGGGTTACTCATGAAAATTGCAGATGGTCCCACCATATTTTTCTTGACCCATGTCATCTGGCTATAACGATTCCAACACCACCTGGTGCCCCTGAGTCAGAGAAGATGTTTTGATGGGGGGTAGTTCACACTCCTCTTCCCATGTCCTTGTCATGAGCAGGGCCCAGACACCAGCTGAGTCCCAACACCCACCCAGACTCAACAAAGCAGACAGGGTGGTGGGAGGTGGACCCAGATGGCACTCCACATCTTGTGTCTCATCTCTTATCCCCTGGCACCAGAAGAGCACTCTTATTCAAAGGACGTGAGATGCTGGGGCTTGATGCTTTGCATACACCAGGAAGGTGTCAGCAAAACCAGGTGGAGTCAGAGGTCCACCCTCATCTGCAGTGAGGCAGTGTGCTCGGCTCCTCATGTTGGGGTACTGGTAGAGCCCATGGGGAGCCAAACATACACAACCACCCAGTCCTCATACTGCATCTCCACAGGGAAGTTCAATAGGATTCAGCACTTCAATTTTTTTTTTAAAGCCAATATCCAGGATGTAATTGAAAGTTATTTGTCATGTGAAGAACAAGAAAAATCAGACTATATGTGAAAGGTCACCAATACAGAGATGAATCAGATGTTAGAATGATCTAACAATGACCTTAGGGCAGTCAAAATGAAAGCACACTAACAAGTAATTCTAAATTCTTTTAAGACAAAAGAAAAAAAAATAAAATTTTAACAAAAAGAAATAGAAATCCTAAAAAAAGAACCAAATTCATTTATGGAACTGAAAAAATTAAATCTGCTTATGAAAATCAGCTTATTATAATCAGCTTTATTGAAATAAGGGAAACTCTCTGAATGAACCCAATAATAGCTTGAGATGAGAGAATCAGTGAAGTTGTGAACCGATGAATACATTTACTCAATATGAACCACAGAGAGATAGTAGACAAGGGGAAGAAAGCTAACATTTATGGTTGGACTTCCAGACAGAGAAGAGAAAAGTAAAACACAATGTTCAAAGAAAAAATGGCTGAAAAATTCCCAAATTTATTGAAAGACTAAAACTTACCAAATTTGATGAAAGACTAATTGATGAAAGACTAAAACTTATGGATTAAGAAACTGAGTGAAACTAGTAGAATAAACCCAAAGCACAATGTATACTACTGAGATGTGATAATCAAACATCTGACAACTAAAGACAAAGAAGTCTTGAAAGCAGCCAGAGGAAAATGGGTATTGTTTCTAGATCCTGAATGATAGGGGACTTTCCATCTGAAATCTTGGGGCCCAGAATGATGTGGTGCAACATTTTTCAAGGTCCAAAAGAAATGAACTTCACCTGGTAGCTCTAATCCCTGTCAAGTGCCCTTCAGAAATGAGGAGGAAATAGAACATCCCTGACAAAGCGGAATGGAGACGATTTCTGGCCAGGAAACTATCCTTGCGGAATGACTATAGGAAGTTCTCTGAGCAGAAAGAAAGTGAGTGAGCCCAGAAGGCTCAGAGGTTCAGAAAGGGAAGAAGGACATTGGCACGGGCAAAATTGGGTGCGGGGGATATAATAGACTGTCCTAGTTTTCATGAGCTTCTTCAATCATATTCAATGCTTGAAGCAAAAATTGTAATACTACAATCAGCAGTGGATTGCTCGTGTGGTACATCCTTTCCCTCACCTTTTGTTTCAACACTATCTGTGTCTCTGAAGGTTTTTACCCAATCTTTGTATTTTAACTAGAGTGATTATACCATTTACATTTAATGAATTGTATACTTAGGTTAATGTTGTTGTTTTACATTTGTCTTCTAGTCTTTATTCTTTTTCTACTCTCTTCCTGATCTTTTTAAGTTAATCAAATATGTTTTAGGATTCCATTTTATCTCTCCAATTGGCCTGCTAGCTATAATCTTTTATTTTGTTGTGTTGCTGTTGGGTTTATAATGTGTAGCTTCTGCATATCAGAATCTATCTTCCCCAAAGAACCTGATATCAGTGTACCACCACTTCATTTGTATGTAAATTTTGCTATTTACTTGTCATATATTTTGCACTGACCACATAATTCTGCCTCAAATCTATAAATTTATTGCTGTTATTTGTATTTGAAACATACTATTACCAGTTTTCAGATTCACACTTTTATTATTTTTACTTAAACTTTCTATTTTCAGAGAACGTTAGATTCACTTGCACCTGTAATAAATAATAGAGAGAGATTTCCTGTGTGCATTGTCAACTTTTCCCAGTGAGAATATCTGGCAAAATTGTAGCAAAGTAATACAACCAGGATCTTGACATCCACACAGAACTTTCAAGATACAGAACATTCCATGCCCACAAGGGTCCCTCATGTTGTCCTTTGTACCTCATGTCTACCTCCCTCTCTGATGCCCACATGGATTCCTGGCAACCCTACTCCATTTCCATATTTTTATTTTAATAACATGATGTAAATGGAGTCATACAGTGTGTGTGACACTTGGGACTCTCTTTTTTTCACTCAGCTCATTCCCTACACTGTCTTCTGCATTGTTGCATGTATCAAAGCATCAGTCTTTTTATTACGGCATATATTTCCCAGTGTGGATGTACCATGGCTTACTAAAACACCTGCTTCTTCAAGGACATCTCTGTTGTCACCAGTGTGGGCTTTACCAATAAAACTGCAATGAATATTCCTGGAGAGACTTTTGTGTAAACATAAGTTCTCATTCTTCCATGTGAAACACCAAAAATGCTGGTTGATGACAGTCATATGGTAGCTGCATGTAGAGTTCTTTTTCTTTAAGACACTTCTAGATTGTTTTCTAGAGTTACTGTACTATTTTATATTCTTACCAGCATTTGGTGTTGTCACTATTTTTTTAGCTAGTCTGATAAGTATGCAATGATTTCTTATTGTGGGTTTAATTTACATTTCCCTAATAGTTAACGATGCTAAACATCTTTTAATGAACTTGTTTGCCATCTGTGTTTCTTTGATGACATGTTTCCTCATATTTTCCTGCCCGTTTTCTAATTGGATTATTTGTTTTTCTTCTGGGTGTTCTTTGTATATTCCAGATACAAGTCTTTTCTCAGATGTATGCTCTGCAATATGTTTTTTCACTCTGTAATTTGTTTTTTCATTTTCATTCAGGGAACAAAGATTTCTCTTTTGATGGGAGTTCAATTCAATTTAATGACTTTTCCTTTCAATACATTGTGTTTTTTGTGTCAATTCTAAGCATTCTTCACATAGTCCTGTGAACATTTTCTCCTACATTGGCCCCCAAGTTTATAGTTTTACATTTTACATTTATGATCAATTTTGAATTAATTTTGCATAATTTATGAGGTTAACATATTTATATTTAATCTATAAATGTCCAATTGCTCTAGAACCATTTTTCTGCACCTCCATTGATTGTTTTTACATCATTGTCAAAAATCAATTGGGCACATTCGTGTCAGTCCAGCTCTGGGTCCTCCATTCTGTTCTGTTGGACTCTATGTATCTGCTGCTTCACCAAGAGCCCAACCCAATCACCATAACCTATGTAATCAGTGTAATTATATAGTAAGTCTTGGAATTTGGTAAAGTGATTCCTTTCATTATTTTTTTTAAGATTCATTTATTTATTTTAGAGAGTGAGTGTGGGTGAGGGGTAGAGGGAGAGAGGGTCTCAAGCAGACTCTGTACTGAGCCTGGAGCCCAACGTGGCACTTGATATCATGACCCTGAGCATGATCTGAGCCAAAATCAAATGTTTAACCAACTGCATCACCCAGGCACCCAATTACCCTCACTTTATTCTTCTTTGTCAAGGTCTTTTCTTACTCTTCTAGTTTGGCTGCCTTTGCATATAAATTTCAAAATAAACTTGTTTACAAAACCATCTTGAGGATTTTGTTAGGACTTCTGGTAAACCTATATACCAACTTAGGGATATTTCACACACTTCATATTTCAAGTCTTCCAATTCATGAACACAGGTGTGTTTACTAAAGCCTTTGATTTCTTTCAGCAGAATTTTGTAATTTTTAGCATATAGTTACTGTAGATAAGTATATATTTAGTAGAACATGATATTTTTAAGATGTTGTCAATGACACTGTGTTATAAACTTCAATTTGCATCTAATTGTTAATATATAGCAATGCAATTGGTTTTTGCATCATCTTGTGATTGCCAACTTGACGAACACACTTATAACATAGAAGAGGCTTTCTGTTTTGGTTTTTGTTTCTGGTGCCTTAGAATTTTCTACAGACAATTATGTCATATATAGATTAAGAAACTTTTATTAATATTTTTCCAATGTGTAGGCATTTCACTTCTCTTCCTTTCCTTATTGCAAAGGTTAGGATTTCTAGTGCTGTGTTGATCAGGAGTGATGAGAGTGGACATCATCCATTATCAATGTTAAGGGAGAAGGAATGAACTACAATATTATGTTAGCTGTAGATACACCCACTTTGACTGGGCTGTTTATCATTTTTAAGGATGTTGCCCTCTATTCCTTACTTTAAGGAGAGTTTTTATCATGAATTACTATTGTGTTTTGTCAGTCATTTTCTGCATAAATAGATTTGGCTTTTCTTATTTAGAATGTTGAACAAACCTTAAGCATCGGCAACAAATCCCACTTGGTTGTGGTGAGTCCTGAGGTATAACTGTTTTTATAAACTGCTAACATAAGTTGCTAATTTTTGAGGCTTTTTGCCTATAACTTTATGGTAGATTTTGGTTTTATTTCTTTGTTTTCCTATTGTCTTTGGTTTTGGGATCAAGGTAATACTGACCTCATGAAATGGGTTTTCTGCTCTTCCATATTCTGCAAAAAGATTGTGTAAACTTGATGCTAATTCTTTAAATGCTTTATAAAATTTTATTTATTTATTTGTATTTTTTGAGAGTATTTATTTATTTATTTGAGAGAGACAGAGAGAGAGTGTGTGTGAGTGAGCAGAGGTGGGGAGGGACAAAGTGAGAGGGAGAAAGAGAATCTCAAGCAGACTCCTTGCTCAGTGCAAAGCCTGACACAGGGCTCGATCTCACAACCCTGAGATCATGACCTCAGCCAAAATCAAGGTCAGATGCTCAACTGACTGAGCTCCCCAGGCACCCCAGTTTGTGATTTTTTAAAATAAAAACTTTACTTAATTCTATATAATTTCTTAATTTCCTTTGAAACATCTTGTTTGATTCATGCATTACCTAGAAGCTTATTACTTAATTTTTATTTGTTTTTAGTTTTTCTTCTTGTCTTTCTGTTATTGATACTCTGTTTGATTTCATTAGGGTCAGAAAATATACTCTCCATGATCTTCATTCTGCTAAATTTTACAGAGGTTTTCTTATGGGTCATGAGATGGACTATCTTGGACCATGAGATGGACCATCAGTGTTTGGAAAAATACAGACTTTCTGTCAATGTGTGGAGTGTTCTATAAATATCAGTTTCGTACTGTTGATTGATTGCATTGGTCAGATATCTGGTACCCTTGTCATTTCGTCTTGACCAATAGCCTTGTCCAGCCTCACCCCTCCTGGCCTTCAGCGTCCTGGCTGCACCCCTCCAGCGGTTCCAACAAGTCCTTCATGCTCTCCTGCTAGGCCACCGCCCTCCTTTCATTACAAACTCTGCAACCCAGAGACCCTGCTGGATTTTCTCTTCCCAGTGTGACCCCTGCGAGGCCTTGTGTGGTCTGTGGTGTTCTCCTTCCCAGATGTGAGGACATGTGGCTGATAAATTGGGCTCATCTCATCCATTTGGCCTTGGGTGTCATGAGTTCAGACATCCCACACTATTTAGGGCCAGATATCCGTCCTTCACCACCAGGTGAACAGGAAGTAAATGCAAGAGATACACATACTTTGAACACACTATCAATGAACTTGACCTGATTGACATTTATAGAACATTTCCCTCGACAACAGCTGGAGACTCTTCCTTTCAAGTCCCTGTGGAGCATTTCCCAAAACAGACAGCATTCTGGTCTTTAAAACAAATCACAATAAATTTAAAGGCACTTAAATCATACGGAGCGTATTTGTTGATCACAGCAGAATTCGAAGTAATTTATTAATTAGAAATAAGTAACTGAGATCTGGAAAATCCTCACATGATTAGAAATTAAATAAATAATGTTGACCAAAGCGGGAATCACAATTAAAACAACACATGTTCTTTTAAGTGAGTGAAAATGAGAAAAACTCGTGGAATACACATCAATCAGTTCTAAAGGAAATGTGTAGCTCTAACAGTTATGTTACAAGAGAAAGAAAATCTTACAGTTAATGTCCTGCTTCTTCCCTGATAGTCCTTATTAGACCATCTCTGATGAATGTTCTGGCTTAAAACTCAGAAGTCAGCCTCAGGGTACGAGCAACGTCCGAGTGGTTTTTGGTCACTCCGGATTCCGCTGTGAAATTAGATGCATAAAAATCTTGAAGAGGGAGTGCCACGGGCCCGGAGACTCAAGGAGCTATAAATACCGTCAGATTTTAATTGATATTTTAAGGGAAGAGAGCACAATTTATGGTTGCATGTCCTCCTTCTCCGCTCACACAGCGGCAAGTAGCCTGTCCACTCAGAGAGGGTGTGCAAGCCAGACTTACCAGCCAGGTGCGGGACGTGTCTCTCTTAATGTCTTTTTACTCACTTGAGTGGCAGGATATTCTTATTTACCCAGACATACAGAAATTAATTTTTAACGTAACTTCCAGCTCAACAAAACTTGGGCCACGGGGAGTCAGAGATCAACACTTATTTACGGGCTCTTTATTAAGTTCTCATGAGAAGCCTGTTAAGTCAAAAGCAAGATCATAAAAATGAGCTCATCACTCCCAGGGAGCAGATCAACTTGCTCAGATAAGATAATGAATGTCCCGAGTCCTCACTGTAAACTCGACGTGAACTGCGCCTGAACTTGGGGAGGTTTGGGCTCTCTTCCCCGGGCTTCGCCATCCCGGTGGGAGCCAGGTGTCAGCGGGCTGTGCTGTCCTCCGTCTCTGAGCCAACCATGAACACAGAAGTACGGAGCCCTCCCTTGCAGCTGATTTCTTTTTTATTTTCTTTTTTTTTTAGTTTTATGAGCTTCACCTGACACAGCACGGGGTGAGTTTGAAAACCGTCCATGCGAAAATCTCTCAGTGTTTATAGACGAAGCAGTAAATCTTGGCGATGGCTGCTGTCTGTGAGGTTAAGCTTCTTGCAGGTGATTGACACGTCCAAGTGCAGCACCCAGGCTCTGGGTGGCGTGGCTTCAACCTACGCTTTGGCCGTGTCTTGGGCAGTAGTCCCACCCCAGGAGCTGCCTCGGTCCCAGTCCCCTGGGTGTGCCTGGGCGACCGTCACATGTGAGCTGGGGACCCCCATCTTTTGTCTGTGCTGAAAATGTCTTCCTTGTGTTTTTGCACACTCGTGCTCCATGGTCCAGCTTCTCCACATCGCTCTGTCGACGGAACGACACACTGAAGGTGTGTCACATTCACAATTTTCCATTGTCCCTGAGGGCCAGGAAAGCGAGGATGTACTTGGCTTGTACGGGATGGATCTGGGAGCAGACGCTGCAGTTCCGCCTGAGAAGGAGTTGAGTTTCTGCTGGGGATGGAAGCCTGGGAAGAGGAAGCTCACGAGGCAGGTGGGGCCCAGAAATGACAGGCATAGCTGCATGGGACAAGGGAACAGAGACGTCCTATAGCCTACCTCAGGTTCTTGGCTTGTGGGACAGGGGCAGACAGAAAGGCCATTCACTGGAAGAGGAGGGTGAAATTTCCCTGAGTCAGTGTGGTGTGTTTGTGAACACAGAAGGGGGATGGCCAAGCTCTGGCTCAGTTTCTGGAGTTTCCGTTGTGTGCCCAGGGGGAGGGATAAGTGAGAGGCTGGACACAGGGGCTGGACCCCATGACGGCCGTCTGAACTTGAGAAGGGACCTTGGGAGGCATCAGTTCAGAGGACGGAGCTGCAGCCACAGTGTGGCCTCCAACACAAAGCCTGGAGACCTCCAGACTTGACTTCCGGTTGCGCTTCTCCGGGTCTGCTGTAAACTCCATGCTGTTCTCAGTTGCCTTCCCTGGTTCTCTCTGGAGACGGTCACTAACGCTGACAGTAGCCAGGAGCTGTGTAGGACTCATGGTTCCAAACATATGTTCTGGGCGCCTGGGGGGCTCAGTGGGTTAAGCCTTTGCCTTCGGCTCAGGTCATGATCTCGGGGTCCTGGGGTCGAGCCCTGCATCGGGCTCTCTGCTCCGCGGGGAGGCTGCTTCTCCCTCTCCCTCTCCCTCTCCCCCTGCTAATATTCCTTCTCTTGCTGTCTCTCTCGCTCTCTGTCAAATAAATAAATAAAATATTAAAAAAATAAAATTAAATACATTTAAAAAATCTTTTAAAAAAGAAAATTCAGATGCAGACAGATTAAAGTCTAAGATCACCCCAAAATAAGTGTCAGACTTGAATTCCAGCCTGACAGTCTTGCCCCCCAATCCAGGTACCTCACCGTCCTTCCACACTCCTGCAGAATCCACCCACTGCCGGGGGTCTAGAATATTCTATGAAAAAGTTTTTCTATTAGAAACCTTTTTTAAAAAAAAAAAAAAAAGAAAGAAAAGAAAAGTGCATTCCTTCATTGCGCTGATAACCCTGTCCCAAACTCCGTTGCCCCATTTATTCCCATGAATCCTCCCTAGAACTCACCCTTCCCTTAAGAAGAGCTGCTTGTTTGCTGTCCCAAAATGCATGACTCTGTTCTCACATCCGTCTACCCAGCCCCATCCCACTGCAGACCAACACGGCAAAAAGACACTTTCCTCGCTCCTTACTCTACCCATGTTTCCCTCTTCTGAAGTTCCGTTGTCTCCGCTCTTCTCTCAAGCTGGTGGTTTTGACTGACGATAGAGAGACTGATGATCGATCGATAGAGAGACTGAGAGATGAAAGATTGAAGACAGCGTGATAGATGATAGATCGACAAATAGGTCGATAGATGATGCGCTGACAGATGGTAGACAGACTGGGGGACAGATGACAGACAGACCCAGCTGCTGAAAGCAATTTAAAGAAAGGGGACCATATCTGTTTTTGTGCTCCCGGCCCCCAGTGCAACAGATGGGGGCTCAACCTCGTCAGAGTGTCACTCCCCTGTGAGGAGGTGTGGGGCTGCCTGTGAGTTGTGGGTATGGGAGCTCTCGCCGGGACATGCTGGGTTGGAGGCAGGGAGCACGCAGATCCCTCAAGCGTCGAGCAACCAAACCCCACTTTTCTTGGGTGTCTAGTGGGGCAGGAATGCAGAGCATCACCCTGGGGCCACTGTGTACCTCGTCCCAGTTCCAAAGCACTTGGCGTTTCGGCACCTAACGATTTAGCCTCAGCCCCAATTGGCCAAGTCCAGATGGGACACGTCTTGGGTGGTGCACCAGGCACGTGTCAGCGCCCATGGCGGCCACCGCCCACGTGACCGGGCACGCCTCCCCTGAGCAGCCACACCTCCCACCTCAGGCGTGTTCTCCTCAGAGGAGGCGGGAGGTCATGGATGGGGGTTTTATCTGATGTGGGTGTACGTTATCATCTTGGGAAATATTCGCATCTGTTCCATCACAGAGTTTGAAGAGCGCCCGTCTGAAACTGAGCTGCCTGCAGAAATAAGGACACGGCGGGGCAAGCCCGCTGCAGGGCCGGCGCTCCCCTCACAGTTGGACGCGGGACGAGCGTGAGCCCCGCCGCACGGACGGGAGGCTGGGACCTGCAGACGTGGAGTCCGCAGCTTAAGCCCCTCTGTGTAAATGCAAGCGGCCGGCGAGGTCCTCCACATGTAAAAAGCAAAGGTGAAAGAGAATGCACAAGGGCAAAATGGGGGTATTGTTCTTTAGAGACGCAGCGGGGACTTCGGCTGGGCAGTGTTCCCAGCCTGCGTGCCTCGGACGAACAGCCCGTCGCCGAGGGAGCCCGTTCAGGGAAGAAGATGCACAGACACTCAATTTAGAACGGACCCCCGAGCGTGCTCTGTGCGATGTATCCATGCTGCTCGCTAACTCAGCTTTCCCGAGAATGGGAGTCCTGACATGACCGCCCGCTCCCCTCTGTCCCTCTGGGCAGGTTTTCCGCTCCGTGTCTGTGATTTACAACAGGTTCGTGGCAGCAGGGCTGGGCTCTGGTGGGAGCACACAGCCTCCGAGTCTAACGACACCCTGGACCCTCTCCCTAGGATGCGAAGCACCCGCACTCACGCCGAGCATCTCCCGCAAGCCCGGGCACAGGCCGGCCCGCCAGACTAAGAGGCCAGTGCTGTTCATGATTCTGGCCATCTGACACCAGCACAGGAGACAGGCGCGGCAGGAACGCTTGCACGGGGAACAGAGGAGCAGGAAAGGCTACTTAGATCCTGGGGTGCCTCAAACAAGAGCGACGCAGACTTAGACATGGACGGCCACGTTGCCGAGGGTCTGGGAACGCCTTGCGAGCCGTGTGTCAGCAGACTACTTCTGCGGCTCGTGGGTGATGTGTCATCGCGTTACCGGAGGGGAAGCCCGCTGGCCTGGCAGGAGCGAGCTCGCCCCGGGACGCGTTCCCTAGGGAGCAGAGCGGCCCAACCCCGACCACCGTGGACGTGTGCCTGACAGGTGCCTGGCGCTCCGTGCTGAGCTGTCCGACGCAGACACGGGCCTCCCGACTCATGATTTCATGCATCTTGAAGCAACCTGCTTGCGTGTGCCGCCCCTCGACGCTTCCAGCCCCTGGCTCAGGCTTTCTCCCCAGGATTAGGGCGACAAACTTGCTCCTCCAAAGGACCTCAAGACTTGCTTCTCCCAGTCAGGGCCCGCGGGCTTCCCGGTGCTTGCCACCACCCCTCCCCTGCCCTCTCCCTGCAGGTCTCCCTTCCGGACGTAGAAGCCTGGGGTGGGGGCAGGGCTTGGGTTCTGGGGGGAAGCTGTGTCGCTGTTACGGCGGAACAGGAACGGCACCGACCTCATCGCAGACCCCGGGGCCGCTGGCCCCACGCAGGGAGATGGGGGGTGGCACAGGTGGGCATGTGGCTGTCCGTCTCGGGGGAGACCCGGGGGTGGGCTGGACAGGAGGTGGGGACGTACGGAGCCGTGGGTTCCCTCGAAGAGCCCCTCCCGCTGTGGGGCTGATCCGGCCGGTTAGCCATTGCTCCCTCCTGCTCCCTGCCCGGTCTGGGGGTCCATGCGGGGCGCACTTGCCAAGTCCACGTGCCCCTCACAATGCAGCCATAGACCACCAGAAACTGTGGCCCATTAGCGCCACTTGGATGAAGGACAGGCTAGAATTTTCTCGGGGGATACTGTGCCCACTGCTGAAGTGTTGACTTTCCCAGGTGGACACACGGGGCCACACGCTGGGGAGAGCAGGTGGGGAGGCAGGGGGAGGAGCACGGAATCGCTCCTGGCCTTGCAGAGCTGCAAGATGCCCACCGGGGGCGGGGGGCGGGGGTCTTTGTCGAGGAGGGGAGCGGGGTGGGTGGATCTGGACAGGCAGGGGGCGCGGGCGGTCCCCCCCCCGCCAGAGCGTGCAGACTCAAAGCACATCGTCAGAGCCGGGCGGACCCACCCCGACCCGGGATCCAGGAGTTTATTACAACGTCCTGCCAAGCCGGCCTCCTGCGGCTCCCTGCAGGAGGGGCCACGCCCCCCCACCCCCGCGCTTTGGGCCGTGGGCAGTCCCGAGGGGCAGCTGGGTCGTTGGAACAGCCGCCTCCCTCGGAGCTCCCCAGTTACTTCCCACCATCCCCGCAGGCACGCGGGCTCCTTTCCTGGCGTTCTGGGATGCGCTTGGGGTCGGGAACACACTGTGAGGGGCTGAGGGCAAGGCCGCCCTGGTGTCCAGAGAGGGGGGCTGTCACCCTGAGGTCAGCTCGCGGGGAGTGTGCAGGTTTATCCAGACACCCTGGGCGCCCCCTTGCCTTTCCACGAGCCCTGAGCAGCAAGGACTCCACAAGTGAGCGTCCCCCTCCGTCCGTCCCACACGGGTCCTCCCGAGAACCTGGACACGGGAGCCCGCAGGTGACACCAGGCTCGGGGCTGAGACCCCGAAGAGGGAAACAGTGCGGGTTCCAACGATTCCGCCATTGTGGCCTCGTGGCCGAGCAACTCCCATGGAGCGGGACAGATGGACGGTGACACGGGGACAGAGCTGTCTGTGGGAGGGGTATGGGGGACAGGGCGGGGCTACCCTGCACTGTGCTCTAGGGGCACATCCCCAAACTAAGAGGTTGACAGGGTTTCAGTGAGTTTGAGCTTGGTCCCGGGGTAGAGTGCACAACCCAGTCAGCCGGCGAGATGGGGACCTTGCCCCATGCAGGCCACCAACCTGCTAGAGTCTGCTCAGGGCAAGGCAGAGTCCCTCCAGGTGAGGAGAGCTCTGGGGGCCCCACGTCGGGGGGCCGGTGCGTGGCCTCCACCTGCCCCACGCTGTCGCTCCTTTGTCTCTTTATCTCTTGTCTACTTTCATCTGAAGCAAGAGACTCGCCTGTGAAGTCTTCTAAGGAGCCCCGAGCGGCCCTGGTGCCGGGGCACAGCCGTGGCCCAGCCGGGCGGGGCAGGGTGGTGTCCAGGAGCTGCACCCACGGTGACCGCTGCATGGGGGATCTCTGGTCCTCCCGGAAAGCCTCGTCCAGCAAGGCTCTGCTGCAGACCAGTGTCAGGTGTAGACGCTTGCCACCCCCAGAGCGGCCAGGTGGCATCGCAGTCATGAATCCACAGGTCTGCAGCCACCTGGGAATGTGGAGAGGAGACCCACTCCCGCAGGACTTCCGGCGCCCCCTCCTCCCAGCAGGCCCAAGGGGCCGAGGTCAGGAAGGGCGGGAGGCCGCATGGAGCCCCGCACTCCCAGAGGGACGGCGATCTCTCCCTGCCTCTCTTTCTCAGGCTCACGCTGATTTCACTTATTTAATAAATGACAATTTATTTACATATACGTTATGTATGTGAAAGCAGTCGTCCTCGCCGCTTCATCATTTAGAGATCTCCCAAGACAAAGAAAACCAACGAGAGTCCTGGTCTGGTGACCCATCCCCAGACGTAAACCTCCGTAGTGTTAGTACTGGACCGTCCCAGCTGTGGTTCCCTTTCCACCCGGGAGGAACGGCCCTCTGAGCCGCACGAAATGGGCTTGTGCCTTACGCTTCATGTCTTAGAGCCCAGCTGTGCAGGAGTTAGGAGAATGTTTTGGAGCCTGGTTTTGTCTGTCTCCTCTGCGTCGGTCTTGGGGCTCCTTCCCCGTGACTGCAGGCTCCCCTGGCTTTCCCTCCACACATGTTGCTGTGATCCCACGGCGCATTCCGCATCCGGGATGTGGGCATTTTCGTCTCTGGAAGGTTGACTGCCCTCCTGTAACACCCCCTGCCCCCCACCCCCAATGTCCCTTCAATCTGTCCTCTGCTTCTGGGACAGGACATGCCGGTGTGCTCACGTCTCCACGCCCGTCCTGCTGCATCCGACAGCAGGGTCCCTCCCAGCGCGGCGGTGAACGCAGGCCCCTCGTGCCATGCCGCCCTCGCAGGTCAGAGGCCAGACTGAGAATCCCCCTGACTCTGCGTGGGACATTTCTCTCTTCCCACAGATGTTCCTGAGCCTTCCACTGGGGAGAGGCTCTCCTTCCGGGGCTGGCTTTAGGTGGGACCCGCGGCGATCGCTGTTTTCCACACAACCGTGGCAGAGCGCCTCAGACCATGGGACCTGGTGCCCTGAGCACGACGGCGTCTGCCACACGGGCTGGGCGGGGGGCCGTCTGCCTTCCCTGTCTGAGCCCCAACGACAGGCTCTCGTCCCTCCGGGGGCCCTTTCCCACCTCATGAGATGCGGTGTCCTGGCATGCTGATGAGGGCCGGCGGGGCCGGTGCGGCCTGGGGTCCTCCCCCAGCACCCTCCCTCCCTGCTGCCTGGGCCTCCCCAAGGAGCTCCACCTGCCTCTCCAAGGAGCCCTGCCTCCCTCCCTTGTGCAGCAGAGGGCCTGGTGTGCACCATCTGGAAGGGTGGGGTCGGTCCAGCTGGGGACGTCCGACAGCCCGTGAGCCGCACAAGCCCAGATGGACACACATGGGCACACTTGGCTCTCTGTTTGGGACAGTGACCAGGTCTGTGCAGGGGTGCACGCGGGAGTGGAGCGTGAGCTCAGACGGTGCTCGGAAAGGTCCGGGAGGCAGTGGCAGGGAGGGTTCCCTCGGGCTTAGGTAGGCAGTGAGGCTGGCGGAGGGGGCCTGTGACTGTGTGTCATGCCCTGCACGGCGCAGCCAGGACCTCAGGACTCAGCAAGACCCGGTGGGCGGAGGGGAGCGGCCAGGCTTGCAGGGGTGATGGTGGGGTGGGCTTTGTGCCGGGTGGGAGATGGTGTGGATCCCTACCCCAAACCCTGGCCCTGGGTGTGTGCGGAGCGCCGTGGGAGCGGCCAAGCAGGGGCCGCGGTGGGTGGCGGCGGCGGTAGCGGCCACCGGGAAAGGACCCTCGGGCTCTCCAGAAGGTCTCCCTCCTCCTGCAGCCCACTTCGAGTTAACTGTCACAACAGTGTGAAATGTCTCCAGGAAGACAGCCAGCATCCCCTGCAGACGGATCACAGGCTGCGGGCTCCGGCCAACAGCCCGCCTCGAGGACCCTTCTGGACCCGACCCTGCACTTCCGGCTCCCGACCGAGAAGGAGGCTCCAGGCTCCAGCAGAGCACCGTGGCTCCCAAGCCACAGATCCGCCACGAGATCCGGGCCCTTCTTCCTTCTTCCCCATTCAGCAGTGAGGACACACAGCCTCCCCTCCGGCTGCCTTGGGCTGCTACCTCGCCGAGGGACCTGGTGCGAAATGAGTGTGTGGGACCCCTTGTCCTCCCGGTGTCAGAGCATCAAGAGGCTGACGGCGGGCCGGATGCCAGTCTGGGGCCCGCGTGATTGCACAGGAGTCCGGGCCCCAGTGCTCAGACGTCAGCCCGAACCCACTGACCTGGGGTTCTTTCCATCCTGGTCCGTCGGGTCAGGCTGTGACCTTTGTACTGCACCCGCTGGGTCAGCAAAGGAGGAAAGCCCCGGAGACAGAGGCTCGGCGGCGTCCTTATGGCCAGAGCGCTTGGTGTAGAAACCGGCCCCTCCTCTGATAAATTCAGAGGCTCACCAGAGAGAGGTGCTGACAACGCCCCGTGGGTCCCAGATGCCATCGTGCCCTGAAGCGAGGCGGGCCTGCCCGGCCTGCCCGCCTTCCACGTTCCCCTCCTGCTGCCTGACAGGGTCTGCTCCAACGTCCCGGCCAGAGCCGCAGAAGGAGAGACAGAGCCTGGCTTCAAGGTCAAGCATGTTCTTATCATGCTCCGAATAAATCATGCTCCAGGGAGGACTGAGTTTCCTCAACAGCCTGCAGCTCGCTGGCCAAGGTTGGAAGGTCAGCATTCCACCCGTCGCAGGAAACGGGCCATCGCGGGTTCAAACAGGGAAATGCGGCTCGTACTCAGGGTTCTGCGGGGGGAGGGGTGGGGGCTGTTTTTTCAGCTCGTTTCTTTGTTTTTTTCTTGGTCCCAAAACAGTCTGTTCCCGGAGGGCCGCTCAGTGGTTCAGTTCAGCGGGACGCTCTCTTCACACGTCTTTGTCCACACTTTTTCAACAAACAATACCCCAGATAGAGACACGCGGGATCTTCCTTTGGGAACGGAACAGCCTTCTCTGTGATGTTCTAGGGCTGTGTGTAAGCTGACCCCAGCGTCCACACTGCCCTGCCTGTCCCACCCCGGGTACAAAGTGTCCGGGGACCTGCCTCCTACGTGTGGAATGGTGACTTGCTGACATCTTTTTCTCGACTGTGATGGTCCCTCAGGGGGGTGGGGTGTGGGGAACGTGCCCTGACACCATCCCCCGCTCATCTCTCCGGCTCCTTTGGCTCACTTCTCCATCCCCAGTGCCGTTCGACGAATGTGCGAGAACGTCACTCTTCATCACTGCACCATTGTAGACGCCTAAGCCGTAACCTCAGGGGCCACGGGGACATGTGCGGCTGAGCAGGACGTGTCCGAGCGGGAGGCACAGGCTTCCGGGGAGGGGGAGGAGGGCTGAGGAGGCCTCGTCCGGAGAGAACCGCAAACCCACCCAGTTGGGGAACGGCAGGGCGTGAGCAGGGTCGTCGGGAGGAGTGCGGGGACGGGGGCACAAGGCGAGCAGACGTGACGCTGACCGGCACGGTGAGCTTGGGTTTGAGAAACGCCTTGTGAGGTGGGATGGGAAAGGCTTTTCGAGGACGGTTGGTGTATCTGAGTGAGAAATCAGCGTCCGGACGAAGCCGACACCGGCAGAGGGCATGGACATCCGCATGCGCATGTGAGGAAGGGAAAGCGGCCGGATCTGCAGATGGAGGGGGGGTGGCCTAGCCACGTCGTCGAATGCGGCCTCCTTGACCGTGACCAGCAGCGCAGGAGCGGAGCCGTTCAGGGCAAACGATGAGCTGGGTCTTACCTGTGGACTTGCAGGGGCTGCTCCTCTCCAGGTGAAACGGCAAACAGGCGGCGGGATGGCGGTCCGGGCGCCGGAGGCGGGGAGGGCACTGAGCCCGGACTGAGCGAGACGTGCAGTCTGTCACCTGGGGTCCAGCACCACCCCACAAATCACACACACGGCGTCCAAACCAGTTAGTCCTCATCCCGCGGTAGGAAGGAGTTTTATTTCCAAATGGGGAAATCCTGGCACGTGGAGGTTAGGAACGCGTCCGCTACCCCCTGCTAGAAACACGTAGAGCGGAAACAGAAGCCCAGCAGCCCGGGCGGCCGTCGGTGCTCCTCAGCCGCAGGCACGATGGCCCCGCAGACAGGTGTGCGCGGCCTTGCCGCCTGGGAGGCGCCCAGCGAACGTGGACCGCTCGAGCACGTTCAGGGGGGAGTTGACGGGAGAAAGGACACCTCGCTCACCCGGCTGTGATAGCCTGTCCGAAGCCTCCTGATGTGGGACACGTCCATCCCCCGGCGGATTCAGGGAGGAGCGTCTCCACGGAGCACACAGTGTCCAGTCCTGGCCAGGTGCCGTCCACCCCCGCCGCCGGGGGTCCACGGCCACTCTCTGCTCTGGCTTCAGAGTTTGTGTTAACAGTAGCTCAGGGAAAGGTTTACAGATGAAGCCTGGGTTGGATGGTGCCACGACGCTGAGCCGCCAGGACAGGGTGGTGAAGGAGGGACACCGGGGGGTCTGTGAGGTGGGGTCGCACACATGGGGCAGGCAGCTTGAGGACGACCCTGAGGCCAGGACGGAGCGGCCTCAGGAAAGCCACTTCACTCCATAAACTGCGGTTCACCTGTCCATCCCGCAGGCTGGAGAGAGGATCCGAGTTTCCCAACTGCGTGCCGTGGGGACCCCTTCCCTAGCCACACAGGTTGGTGTTTTTACTATCGTTTCCAAATGGCTCAGGGTGGAAAGCAGGGATCCGACAGACAGTGTGATGCCAAAGGTAGCCGCCACCACGTACAGGCAAGTATAAAGGACAGGAGTCAAGGGCACGCAGGGGAGGCGGGAGGCGAGATCAGGTCTGACCAAGTGCCCCGGCGACCTGTGGCCAATGGCACTTTCAGTGGACGTGCTCGTCAGGTGACCTCGGACCCACACCCCTCCCCCCTCCGCATCTCCACGGCCTCCTGCCCCATCAGAGATCCGCGAATATAGTAAGTATTTCAAGGACACTTCTTTTTTATTTTTTATTTTTTTGAAGATTTTACCCATTTATTTGGGAAAGAGGGAGCATGAGTGGTGTGGAGGGGCAGAGGGAGAGGGGGAAGCAGGCTCCCCGCCGAGCAGGGAGCCTGATACGGGACTCGATCCCAGGACCCTGAGATCACGACCTGAGCCGAAGGCAGAGGCTTCACCGACTGAGCCACCAGGCGCCCCTCAAGGACATGTCTTTATCCCAGTTTTCCACCTTTTACACGTTCCCTAGATGACAAGAGGATGAGAGAAGCCCGTGCTAGTCCGTGAAGCTGAAATTATTCTGAAAGTTAAACTACGAGGACCTGCAGGCACAGCTACGCTGGTTTTTGTTTTGCGTTGTTTTTTCTGACTTGGGGTAGATGAGGTAATGGCCGAAGCTTGCCTCTGTACTGATGTAAGTAGGGGCTTTAACTGCGCTCCTTTAACGTCACTCGTGGTAACAGCGTCGCTAGCATAGGAGGCGTAGCACTCAATGCGAGACTCGGGGCAGCGGGGCTGTTCCCCTGGACGTGGATGTGGGGAGGCGTGGGCGGGGCGTGGAGGCCGTTTGGTCCGTAGAGGGCTGGGGCCATGCGACCCAAGCAGCCTGACCCCAGCCCCACAGCTGACAGAAACCAGACTGCTGGACAGCTAGAGCTGCGACCGCTCCCCGGGGAGGTGTGACACTGTGCAAGTCTGTGGTCCAGGACCTTAGGAACGTAGTCACCTGCCAGTGTCACCCCTTTGGAAACAGCATCGGGATGGCCATTGTTCTGTGTCCTGCCCCACCTCGGCATGGCAGTAAAGGTTTGGGCTGATATGACCCTACTCTGAGGGTGGGAAATCCATCATCACACATCCAACGGGCGTCATCACGTGTGGCTCTCATGCTGGGGTCTGGGAAAGACCAGGACCCATCGGTGCTCCTGACTCCCACCCCGTCCACAGCCATTCGGCCCTATATGCTGAGGTAGATGGGTTTTGTTTGTTTTCACCTGGGCAGAGGGTGTGTTTTGTGTGCGCAGAGAAAAAGCCCCAAATGATGCCAAAATGTTTCTCCTAGACCCAGAGGCAGTCTGCAGCCTCCTGCCTCCTTGGAGTCGTGCTCTGGAGAAAGGAATGTAAGCAGTGATGGTGTATGCCACTTCGGGGAGGAAATACTGGGCAGCCGGTGTGCGAGATTTGCCATGTTCTCTGCCGCACCCACAGCCGCACACCCAGGAGGAGGGGCTCTGCGTTCACAGCTCTGATGAGTCTGATGTAAACCCCATCCACCCCAAGACAGACACACCGTCTAAGAGAAAAAGAAGTGCTCGTTGTTCCAAACCTCTGAGGTTTGGGGGCTGTTTGTCCCTGCAGCAAAACCTGGCCCCTTCTGACTAAGACAATGTTTTTGTGTTTTGAAAACGAGAGAGGTTTAGTGGAAGGCTCGAAGGAAAACGGATTCCCCTGATGTTGGAGTTCTGCAAATGGGAAGAAAGTGGTCCGTCGAATAAAGAAAAGCCATGCCCGAAGTGAATCTCCGTGTTCTGGGTATAAATAGGTTGGATTTATCAGAAAGAACATCCAATGTGATCTTGGACATGAAATATTGACGTGAGAAAAGTGTCAACATTCACACGGACAGAGTTTGGGGGAAAGGCTACTTTGGATGAACCCCCAGCTTTGCCAGATCCCATATTCCAACAACGGGACGGAAGACACAGATGGATTCTCATCGGGTCACAGGGGTCGTGTTCTATAAAGTAAGTCCACAAACAGCGAATTAGTGAGTACAGAGCCATTGCCCCAGGAAATACAGGGTTGGTTCCCTGTGAGCTTCTGGTCACCACAGACCAATACATAACCTTGTTTTATGCGCAAATCTCTCAAGACAGCCTTTTGAATCCATGTCGTGGACTCGTGAACGTTGGATCTTCTCCATAAGATGAATCCCCACCTTCTTGCTCCTTGGAACTCTGAGCATCCCCTCTGCACTCTGCTTGGGGACCAGGTGAAGCAGATAAAGACCAGCAAAAAGGACACAAATACGTAAATAGACCCGTTTACCGGGTGAGCTGGTAGAACTCTGGGTGATTCTTTGTGCATGCTGGGAACGCGTGCTTTGGGCAACTCCAGCAAAACGCCCACTAAAGCCATGGGAATATTGGTTTGGGGTTACAAATAAATTCTAGCATAAGTGTTCAAGGATTCTCTGCTCTTCCTATATCGGACATCTACCACATCAAAGCCATCCACCCAAGAGTGATCTCAGCGAAGCAGAGACACGGGCACCAGGTTCCCCTCAGTGTTCACCACCCCCCGATCTGTATTTCCCACCGGAAGTACCCGAAATGCACATGCAGTGCTGACCGAGAGCCAAGCTCTGCCCAGGACACACTGGGCGACACTGGGTTCTGAGGTTCAAGGGCTTGAGTTTCTGGCCTCCCGCTTGCCATGGAAATGCCCCTGTCCCAAATACCCTGCGGGGTCCCTCACCCCTGCCTTCCCCTCCATGTGGACTGTGACTCTCTCGCCGACCCAGATAACCCTTCAGGCTCCACTCTCGGCAGCTGTCCTGAGCCGGCTGGTGGAGGTGGGTCCCTAGGGCCCGAGTCCTCTCATCTCACGAGGCCACACCCACATTCCTCCGAGAATCTCCAGGAAGACCACAGGCTCTGAGGGTGGTGGGAGCCCTTCAGCACCCTCTGCGGAAGCTGAGGGACCGCTAAGATGTAGGGAAAACCAGGGTCGATAAGCACTTACTGAATAGCTGAACGAAAAAGAGTCCTAGAAAAACTTCCCCTTTAGATGCAAAGAAGTCCACAGACCGCCTCCTTGTTTTTTTTGTTTTGTTTTGTTTTTGTTTTTTAACATTTTAAGAGCACAGGCTTTGGAGCGCCCCTGTCCATGGTTTTGCAGAGAACACACCGCGGGGCAGTAGCCGGCAGCCCCCGGGAGGTGAGGCACCTGGACGGCGGTTGGCGGGTATGGAGCGAGCTCTGCGCTCCGCACGGGGCCGCGGAGGCTGGGAGATCGGCGGAGACCCTCGCGGATCAGGACGAGACGTGAGATGAGGACAAGCAGCTATGCGCGTCACACCTCCAACACTCGCACTGGGAGGATGGTGGGCCTCAGGCTCTGTTCTTCAGGGCTGCGTGGCTGCTGGAAAACCCCCGACAAGAGCGACCAACGGTGCCCATCGGTGCCCATCCCCCCCGACCCCGTGACTGGCCACAGCTCCACCGACGGAGTTGGAACCCCCATGGGAGCCGCTGCCCCATCAGCAGGGCCGTGGTCTCCAGGGGTCGTGGCGGCCCCGTCTGTCCTACTGAGGGAAGAAGCATCTAATCCCTCCACTCAGTTCAAAAGTCCTCAATTTCCCTAAGGGATTTTACCAGAAAACTAAGGGGAAACAGAGGAGAATCCAGAAACATGGAAATGCCAGAGTCCAGAGAGGAGTGAGGTCCCTGAGTCCCCACTGTCTTAAGGTGGGTCTTGGTCTGCACCCCAGTCTCTGCCTTCCTTCCCGTGGTGGGAAGCCAACCCCCACAGCTGACTCCAGAAAGGTCATGTGCAAAAGGTCAGAGATGTTCTTTGAATTCAGGAGGCAGGGATGAGGAGGAAAGAAGGGGAGGGAGTAGGGTGGGGGGAGGAGCAGGGAGGTCGGAAGGATGGAGGGAGGTGGGAGGAGGAGAGAAGGAGGGAGGGAGGAGGGGGGAGGAAGCTCTGTCCAGGGAGAACAGACCAGACATTCTTTCTCTTCCTAAAAGTCTCATTTCTCTGGTTGTGGAAGGAGCAGGGGGTTTGGAATCAGGCGAGTGGGCTCAAAGTCAGCCTCGCACCGGAGTGCATGCTGGGACCTGGAGGGCAGGGGTCTAGCCTCCGTGTCTCTGTCTCCTCTTGCATAAGGAGAACAACAGTACCGCGCCCTGTGGGCATAGAGCGCGGTCTGTATGTGAGCTGGGGGACGGGAGGAACTGGGGGTCGCTGCGGTGGGCCAGGCGGTGGTCCCACATCTACCGACAATTCCCAGGAAGGCCCAGACGCCCCACCCTGCCTGGACGTGCACCCAGGCCCAGGTGTTCCGTGCCCCTTCCCAGGTCTCTGGACCCCAAACCTGGGTGTCTCCACGGTGTGAGATGCTCCCCCGAGAGCCTCCCTCCTGCCATGTGGACGCACACAGCAGACCCGCTGCCCCGGGGAACACCTCTGCCTTAGAAACGTCAGGAATATACATTCGTGATGTGAGCGCAAATGCTTCAATACTGAGGAAATATGGACCCAAAGCTGTTTAATCAGTGGATACACAGAGAACAGCCGAGTCTTCCTTCCCGCCCCTGCAGCTGGGGGACGTCAGCCTCCAAAGAAAGGTCCCGTGTGTGCCTCCCCAGTACTCCTGTGGGACGCCGACATTCACCGACTCGAGCCCTCGTGGTTCTTTGTCAGGACCATTTATTATAAATGCGGCGTTCGTGAAACCGTGATATATGGGATAAACCAGCAAATAGAGAGCTTAAGTATGAACAGCAAGAGGACTGGAGTAAATGTTTTTTACTTAAAAATTTTAAATTCTAAGGTTTTCTCCTCTTTATGCCAAAAAAATTGTTTATATAAAAAGGATTTTTGAAGGGCATCCTGGCCACGAGTTCCTCACTCTCTTCCCAATCCTGCATCATTTTAGGAAAACCCCTACATTCACGCTATTTGGATCTGGGCAGAAAGTTTTGCAAAACACAACATGAATGCCATGTTTTGAGTTTTATTAGGAGCTGATACCTACGAAGTCCTTATTCCTTTTTTTTTTTTCCTTGTTAAAGATTTTATTTATTTATTTGAAAGAGAGCGTGAGAAAGAGAGAGCATGAGTGGCAGCAGGGGGCAGGGGGATAAGCAGGGAGAAGCAGGCTCCTTGCTGCTCAAGGAGCCCGACATGGGGTTCGATCCCAGGACCCTGGGATCATGACCTGAGTCGAAGGCAGATGCTTAACCGACGGAGCCCCCCAGACATCCCCCACGTACTTATTTCTTTCATGCTTAGAACATGGTGCCCAGTTAAATTTGGGACAAGAACGCCTACTTTCATGTGCTGATTCCGCCAGCATCTAGCGGCTTCTCCCACAGGCGGCTTGGGCGGGTCAGTAGCAACATCCTGGCATCCCCGGAGGGGTGGGTTGCCTTTCCCGTGAAGTGCAGGCCAAGAGCTTCATCTGCACCGTGTGCCGGGCCAACAGCCCCAGAGCCAGCCCGGAGGGTGGAGGGGGAGAGCAGAGGGCCATTCGTTCCTGGGAACGGAGCCCCTGCCATGCACAGCCCCCAGCTCCAGCCAGACACGATCCCTGCTGCCTGAAACCCTTGACTCGTTCCTGGCTCGGCATGTTCTCTGGGGGCCTCTCTGCTTCTCCTCTGGCCCGCTGGCCCTGCTTCCGTCCATCCCGTCCTCCAGCTGTGCTCTCTCCGTCCCTAAGAACATGGCGCGAGGATCGGGCAAAGGGATGCCGGTGGCGGTGGCGGCGGCAGCAGCAAGGGCGCTCTCTGCATCCAGCCTGCAAGATCACCAGCACACGCGGAAGGCACTGATACAAAGTTGCAAATGTTTAACTTTTACTGCTGCTCAGCTCACACCAGGTGTTGGCCATGTGTGAGGTCATTCTATCCTCATACAGCCAGTGGAGGACGGTCCGACCACGGCGACCCCCGTGCGGAAGAGAAAGGTGAGGCATCCAGAGGTTAAGGATCTGGTCCAGGCTTACGGCTTCTCTCCCGAGGGGCCCTTTTGCACGTCCCAGCTGCTCTGATGGGATCTGCAGGGAGGAAGATAGATCGCATCCCTGAGGTCCTTTCCCGGCCGGTTCTTAGGTGCTCCCCAGCTGAGCCTTCCTGTCCCAGGGGGAGGGTTACCTGGGGCGCAGGGGTTGTACCATCGTTTTCCCAGCTGGGTGGGTTGGTGTCCAGCACCACGTGTGACTCCTATGACGGGCAGGGCTGTGGGCACAGGGGAGCAAAGCTTCTCCGGCAGAAGGAGGGAGAGCCTACACCTCGGATGGACTCTGCCGGTCTGGGCTAGACTGACAACAAGCGTTCCTCACAGCTCCCAGGGGTGCCCACGATGCTGGTCCACGGCACCTGCATGCCAGGTGCCCGCCATCCCTGCTCCACCATCCAGTTCTCAACCAGAGCAGGAGGATGTTGGTGAGTCTCCAGGGCCGTGGCTGGGTTTCCCATCTAGTGGATCTTTGGACGCGTGGATCCACATCTGTCAACGGCAGATGTTCCCTCCGGGGCTCAGCAGGCCGAGGGTCCTAGCGGACCCCTGCACAAAGCTGGCCCCACCCCAGTCCAGTCTCTGGACCTGCACCACACTAGGGTACGGGAACGTCGTTGAGAAATACGGACCTAGACATAAAATCACAAGCTCGTCTCACGACCTTCCTGCGCCTGCTGCTTTCCGTGTCGCCCACCACCCACACGGGCAGGCCCGACCAAGGCAGCTGGACATACTCTTGGAAAGAGTAACTCGGTCATCGTCTCTGCACCTCTAGCTCGAAGGAAGAGCTCCCATAAACATTTTTTGGACAATTCATAGGAGAGCAGGTTATGACCAATTCATTCTTTCTTTAAAGGAATGATGACTGGGTTGCCTCCCACGTGTCGGGCCCTGTTCTAATTGTTGGGGGCACAGCAGGAAGCCACCCCACAAGACCCAGACTTCTCTTGTTCCTATGGCCAAGGCGGGAGACAAAATGTTAGTAGACCTAGAAATTAAAAAAAATATATACATCTATTTAAAATTTTAACTTGGGTAGATTTTGAAGGTAAGTGTGACAAGATTCTAGATGATTCAGATCTGGGGCTTAAAGAAAAGATCTTCCAAGATGTTTCCCCAAATTCCAGTTCGAAAAATAATGGTGCCAATTTCCAAGGAACAGGGAGTTTATCTAGAGAGGGGTGACATCAACCAGTTCTTTCGGGCACTTGAGCCTCCCATTTAGTAATTCAGAGACACATATACCCGTGATGCTGGCTGGAGGGGCACAGATCTCCATCATCTTGGTGACAACACCCATCATGTGAGCGGCGCTTGGTTCCGCCTGTACATACCACCAGTGGCTCGGCCCCAGACCCCGAGAGGCAATATCCGTCTGCCTCACAGCCGGCCTGAGCTAAGGTGTTACGATCTTTACTTTCCCATTGAGAAAACAGAGTCTCAGAAAGGGACGGGTTGCTGATTTTTAACATCCAGTCTAACTAAGTTCACGTGAGTGTCCTCTGAGTTTCTGAGAGGAATGCACAGGTTGGATCGGAATCCCGTGGTTGAAACCCTGCTCCTTCAGGGGTCCTGGCGGTGGCCTCTGCGAGCTAGCTCTTGGGACTGGAGCGGCTCCCTACGAGCCAGAAACCGTAGAGCTATAGCACAAGCCATTCGGGGGAATTATGAGCTAGGTGTGGATGTATGGTCGGGGGTGAAAATAGCAGGGTGCTCACAGAAGGTTTATAGAGTGCCACTAAAAATATTAGAGAATGATGATTTCGGGTTTCCAACAAGGGATGGAGACATTCTCTGAGAACAGACTTAACATTTTCAAATTGTCAAAGTGACCTTTCTTTTCAAATAAAAAAGATTTTTTATGGGTTTGTTTCTTTTCGCGGGAAAACCACCCAGCCTTTCAAAACAACTCTCAACCAAACATTCTGAAACGGTGCACAGGAAAGATGTGGTCACACTCTCTGCTGGTGCCGGGGCCGATGCCCGAGAAGTAGGATAAACTCAGGCCCCCACGCCAGGGAACCCCACCCGGCCTTCCCAGGAGGCCCCCAAGAGCCTCGTTGGGGAGCCATGCCCGTTTGAGAAACTCTTTCCAAGAACATACGGTGTCTGCTGACCGGAATCCCACCTGGGATCACAGGTGCGTCCTTACCTCCCTTTCCTTAACAACATCCATCCCGAGCCTGGCATCACAGTCCACTTCAATCTTACGGCATTTCAAAAGGTGTCGGCGGGGGCCGCTGGGGGGCTCAGTCGGTTAAGTGTCTGCCTCGCACTCAGGTCATGACCTCATGGTCCTGGATCCAGCCCCACGTCCGGGCCAGGGAGGCAGCTTCACCTAAAAAAAAAAAGAAAAAAGAGAGAGAGAGAGCGAGAGCGAGCGCGCTATTGAGAGAGAGAGAGAGAGAGATGCCTGTGGAAGGCCCGCCCTCCTCCTCTCGGGCCACCCCCCGCAGGTGGAGGGCCAAGCAGGTGCGAAGGCTGCTGCTAACCAGGGGTCCTGTTTTGCTTTCCACACTGAAGTAATGAAGCTTAGAACTTGCAACTTGGAAGAAGAGCGTCTCCCTGGTCCCGCTTTAATTCTGCGACCCCTGGCGTGAGCGCGTTGGGCAGAACGCGCGCTGTAGATCGTTCACACGAGGGGGAAAGAAGCACAATAAATGTTGCACCCAGGCGAGGGGGTTCTCGGGTGCCCATTTGTGGAGATGCTGCCGTAGCAGCTTTGATCTCAGGACGCCGGGGCTCAGGACGGAACTGTCTCCCCAGCTGCAAAACGGACACAGGGGTCTCTACCCCACAGGCGGGCCGGAGAGGCGCAATCCGGCAGGAAAACAGAGACGGCCGCGGCGGGCAGCGGAGCGTGGGCACAAGTACGTAGTACGACTTGGGGTTACCGTTCGTCATCGCCCTTACCCTCAGGGTTAGTGTTGTTGCTCTGGTTCTCTGCGAGACCCACACCCTGTGTTCCCTTCTGGCAGCTGTGCCGAGCACGCCGCGTGCGCTGGATTTTTGCCTGCGGGAATAGGACCAGGGAGTAGATAGGACGCGCTCACTCCGCAGCTAGAGCTCCCGAAGCCCAGGCCGGCTGCCTCCTGCTCGTTTCACGGTGGTTTATTGAAAAGCCACACTCCTGCCTCTTCCCTGGTTTCATACGTTTTATTCGTTTTGGAGACAGAAAGAGTTGCTTACCTCCACGGGAAAAGTGCCTTGATTTCAAACAAGCCCAACTAGAGGACCTCCTTAAAAATAAAGTTGTGAAGTTATGATCTAATCCTTCGGAAGGAAGGGAGCGTGAAGTGTGCCTCGTACGTGAAGGTTCTCTCCGTGGAGGGACGGTGCGCCTCTGTCAGGTTTTCACCACCTAGAGGAGGTGCCTCGTCTGGTCTTGGACCCGAGAACACACCTGAGCCCAGTCACACACACGACAAACCCTGATGTCTTACAAACACGTGGTTGGCCCCGTGTGCCTTCACTAGCAGCTCTAGGGACGCATAACTGACTAACACTCCAATCCCTGCCCTTCTCCGATGTCCTAACAATCAATTTTTATATAAGCTCGGAAATTCTTGGAGCGGCAAGACCGTCTGTTGTATTTCTAGGGTTTTGTTTGTTTGTTTGTTGTGCTAAACACCAAACCGTTCTTCTTCTTGTAAATTCAAATCCATTTATGTTTCAAAGGAAATCCAATCCATATGTTTCTTGTTTATTTACACTTACTGTAATTCATCAAAGCAGTGTTTCATGAGCTACTTAATGTCCAAAGAGTCTCCATCAAAGGATTTTTTTTAAAGTCTTTCATCTTGTGCACCAGGAAGCTTTGCTGTTCTTTGAAACAAGGTTCTAAGTTTGGAAAAATGTGACCTTCCATTCATGTTCTGAAATGTTCGGAGGCATGTAAATTAGCTAAGTGTAGGCGGCTATGTGGCCGACCTAACCGGCTCCTCCCAAAGCGGGGGGCGTTCCGTGCCCCGGTCTTCTTAAAATGAGTAGCCGGGGGAGGCATTTCAGGGGAAAGAGGAGGATGGCTGCTTCTGCTTTTATCTAACAATCTCCAAAAAACTGTTAAGCAAATACTGTATGTCACACATTATCCGGAATGTGTGAAACTTACTTTGATTTGTTTTTAATATGCAAGGTTATAAAGAAGTCTTTATCTCAGTTACTGGGAAATTGCTCTGTCTGTGTGTGTCTGGGGATGTGTGTGGATGCGTGTATGCATATCTGTGCATATGCAAGCCCATGTGTATGCACGTGTGTGTGCACGTCTGTGTGCACGCATGTTGTGTATGCACTTGTGTGTGTGTGCATGGGTGTCTGTGTGTGTGCATGCCTAGATGTGTATGCATATCTGTGTTCATGTATGTGTGTACGCATGCCCATGTGTATATGTGTGCATGCATGTGCCTATATGGATGCCTGTGTGTGTCCATGTGTGCATGTGTGTGCATGATGCATGTCTCTCTTTGTGCACGTGTGTCTGTGTCTGCGTGTGCATATGCATATCTCAAATGGCAGAATTCCCTTCTTGTGGAAGGGCCAATCACTCCGCTCTACAGCTACCCCACACTTCCTCTGCCCTGCCATGCAGTAATTGGATTTGGGTTGTTTGCACATCCTGGTGTTGTGAACAGAGCTGCAGCAGACATGAAAGAGAAGGTCACTCTTTGAAGTCCTGAATTCAGCTGTTTGGGACAGACTTGGAAGTGGGACTGGTGGATCCTACAGTAGTTATGATTCTAGTTTCTTGAGGAACTTCTATACTGTTTCTCATGGTGGCTGAACCCTTTACACTCCCACCAACAGTGCATGAGGGTTCCAACTTCCCTACATCCTAAAATAAGAATAATAAACATATTTCTGACATAATGTAAAATATATAAAATACTGGGCATCGCCATCAGCTGGACTATTACATATATAAAGAGTAGATAATATAAAACTTTGTAATATTTTATTTCAGTACGGAAAGAATAGAAAAATACCAAGTAAATCATGTAGTTCTAAGTATATAAACCTGTGTGGACAAAGTAACATGTAGGTAATACCTTTTTCCTGTTAAAACAGTGGTATAATGGATATATTTTGAATTTTTAAGGCTAAGCAATTACTTTAATTAAAAAAAGAAAAAATCAAGTAAAAATCTAGAAATAGAAGAAATAGGTTGGACAAAATAATAGCTGTCTGGCTCAGATAAGATCTCCAGTAATGCCACAGTCAGGATGATTTTATTCATGGAATGCTGGATATCTTCTCTGATGTTGAATTCTCCTCTGTGGCTTTCAGAGGAGCACGGACTCCTAACTAGACTTCTGATAATGAGAAAAGATGGTTTCCTTGGCAACATTGTAGCAATCATAATTTAATATACTCGTATTGATCTTTACTATAATAACTTGCAATATACACACGTTTTAAGTGTGTTTAAGCTTATTTATTTTTATTTTGTAATTTAATTTCATTTTAAAAAATCATGTTATGTTAGTCCCCATACAGTACATCATTGGTTTATGACATTTTTTTTTTAATGCCTGCTTTCAACTTTATTAGAAATACCGTGTCGTGTTTCACAGTGACTGTTCTATTTCTTTTTCTACCCCCGGTATAAAGACATTCTGGTTACTTCACATTCCTGCCTGCCTGCACTTCTTTCCTGTATGCTTCTAAAAAACTTTCGCCAATGCAGTGAGTATGAAATAGTGTCTTACCGCGGTCTTCTTCGGCGTTTAGGAACGCCTTTCCTTAAATGTGTTGGTCATCCTGGCTTTCTCATTTGTTGAGTTCCTGTTCAAGTCTTTTGTCAGTTTTGTATTGAGGTGTCTTTTTCTTACTTATTTACAGGAGTCTTATTCTTCTCTTCTGGATACTAACTTTTTTTCAGTTATGTGCTCCGAATATCCTTTCCAGTTTGTGGGCTGCTGCTTCTTACTCTCTTTGTGGTATCTTTTAGTCTGTAGAAGTTGTTCATTCAGTATTGTCCAGTTTTTCAAACTTCCTGTGTTGTCGGCAGTTTTGGGTCTTACTTAAAAATTCCTTCCCTGCCTTGAGGTCATAAGTATATTCTATTACAGTTGTTTCCGAATACCTTATACTGTCTTCATTGGTATTTAAATATCCAGTATGCCTAGATTGATTTTTTTTTAATTTAAATTGAATTGGTCAACATACAGCACATCATTAGGTTTTCTTTTTAAATAAGTTTTGTTATGTTAGTCACCATACAGTGCATTATTAATTTTTGATATTGTGTTCCATGATTCATTGTTTGCATGTAACACCCAGTGCTCCATGCAATCCGTGCCCTCCTTAATACCCATCACTGGGATGGGACTGGAGATTACGCTGAGTGAAGTAAGTCAAGCAAAGAGAGTCAATTATCATATGGTTTCACTTACTTGTGGAGCATAAGGAATAGCACGGAAGACATCAGGAGAAGGAGGGGAAAAATGAAGGGGGGGGATCAGGGCGGCAGAGGAACCATGAGAGACTATGGACTCTGGCAAACAAACTGAGGGTTTTGGGGGGGGGATGGGTAAGCCCAGTGATGGGTATGGCATGTTTTTTTAAAAAAGCAAGAAAAGCCTTCTGAGACTAAAACTACGAAGGTGTTCACAACAGGAAATTCTATGTGGTGCCACATCGGAGTGGCACGGAGTGTGGGTCCCGAGCCCCGGCCGCTGGTGGGGGGGCAGCAGGCGGAGGGACGGGCTGAGGAGGGCTCCGAGAGCGTCAGTGTCTTGGAAACTCACTCTGTCTTCTGTCCATTGGTGGGAAATGGTGGAAGCACTTATTGGAACAACTTGGAGAGAGGGGCGCGGGGCTGGGCAAGACCATCCCCTCACTCCGGGGAAACCGAGTTAGTGCAACCCCCAGCTCTAGGGGTCTAGGTCTGGAAGTGCGCGCCGGAAGCGTGCATAGGACTCAGAACGAGGCAAAGGGAACACAGTGGTGGGCATGTCTCTCTTTAACCCGTTGTCTTGTCCCTGGGCTTTCTTTCTAGAGACTGACAGCGTGTCCCACATGAGCCGGAAAGGGCTGCCCTAGAGCCCCCGGCGAGAATCATATGCTGTGCAGCAAATGGGTCCTGGGTTCAAATTCAGACTCAGCCACTGGTTCTATTATCCTTTAGAAGCCGCTCCTCTTTTCCTGTTCCTAACGTGAGAGGCTTAACAGCTCACACAGCTCGGTTGTCGGGGTTAAATCAAACGGTGCGTGTTGTGTTCACTGACACCCAGCACGTGAGTGCTCAGCAAAGAGCACGTGACTCGGCTCGTGACACGTCATTACGGTAATTGGGTCTTTGGGATTAAGAACATGAGGTTGCCTTTTTACAGGTCGCACAGCAGAACTACTCCCGCGGAGAGGTGTGTGCAAGACTCCCAAAGCAAAGTCTCGCTAATTTTCCTCTTTCTTGGAGTCGCTAACTCTAAGCTTGACTAAGCCCGCACAAAAACACTGAAGTCGGCAGAAGGATGACGGCAGCAGGGAAGCCGGCGTGCGGCAGGAGAACTCAACAGGGATCATGACCATGGAATCCGTTTCCACGGAAATGAGAATTCCTGATTTCCAGTGTAGCGTTATTGTGGTTTTTTTTTTTAACTTTAAATGTACAGAATTCCTGCTTTCATTAATCCACAGCTCACATGCCTTCTAAGTCCCTCAAAATAAAACGGGTCACTAAGTACGATGTTCCACAATCACTAATATCAAATTACTTTCTTCTTTGCTTTTGCCTGTCTGGGTTTTTCTTCCCTGGGCAGGAACGCGACGGGTTTGTGCAGGGGTCCTCTAAGCACACCGGGGAGGTCATCCCTCCGTGGGCTGTACTCCTACGGGTTCCCTTGACCTCCCCCGGGAGGGACCCTCCGTGCTCTTTTCCCGATGACAGGAGATGCCCAGACTCACCTCGGCTGGGTTATTGCTCCTGACACGCCAGGAGTTCCTTTCCCCGAGCGCTGGGGACACGCATGCCACCAACTGTGGTGTTTGTTTCCGAAGTCCTTGTGATGCCATCATCGCTTTGCCGGCAAGCTTCCCCCCGCCCCCCGCGCCCCCCGCAGCGGACTTAGGCTGTTTCTCACTGTTTTGACAGAGTCGCTCTCCGGCGTGTCCCGCTGTGGGCGTATTTTGTTCAGTCTCCCAGGATTCCTTCCATTTGAGAAAACTCATCCTTCTTTACTGATACCAGATTCTCATCTTTGACCCTGGGAGGTCTCCGAGCGTGGGAGACTTGGTCTTCCGTAAAATTCCCCTTGAACAGGCGCCTCCTTAGTTCTCTCCTGCTCCCCCCGCCTTCCCTAGTAGCCACGCGTGGTACTCTCGCTCTCTCTGCCGTGGAAGCGGTCGCTGAGCTAATCCATCAGCCTTCCCTCGGGCCAGAATAAGACGCGCAGGAGATCCAGCCGGCAGCAGTACTTCTCCCAAGCCCAGCGCAGTGTCCCAACAGCCCCTTCCTTTCCTACTCATGGAGGCAAGTGGTTCTCTTCGATCTCAGAAGTCCGGCTGTTGGAAAGTCTGTTCCCGGAAAGGAACAGACCCTCCTCGTCTGGAGCGTGCAGGCCACGTTCACCGAGAGGCAGCCTCCGTCCCCAGCCGGGCGCAGAACTGCGGGTAACGGCTTCCGTCCGCCACCCCCCGCGTCCGTCTCTGCTATGCGCGCCTGGTGCTGAGCGTTGGGCAAAGAGGCCGCCAATACAGTGTCGCCTGAACCCCAGCTTCCCAGCAACCTTGGCACAGCTCCGTCGTGCTCTTTGGTGAGAAAAACCTCTGTCACTAATAACGGTACAGCAGGCACCCCCCACCAGACAAGCCACAGAGTCAACGTGAACCACAGGTTTGCCCTTGGTTGAGCCTGGTGACTGGTTTGGGGGACATCGTGTGTGCCCTTCCCTTTCTGTTCTGTACGTGTTCTCCGGTTCATATCTACTGTTCCTTCTGTCCTGTTTCCCCTTATTACAAAATACAGGGATGGCTGAGGGGCTCAGTCAGTTAAGTGTCTGCCTTGGTCTTGGGTCATGATCTCAGGGTCCTGGGATCGAGCCCCGCATCAGGCTCTCTGCTCAGTGGGAAGCCTGCTTCT
The DNA here is from genome assembly GCF_963455335.1 of Martes martes. Taxonomy (NCBI): domain Eukaryota; kingdom Metazoa; phylum Chordata; class Mammalia; order Carnivora; family Mustelidae; genus Martes; species Martes martes. Next base: position 2,092,925 of record NC_137899.1, read on the forward strand.
CCCTCTCCCACTCCCCCTGCTTGTGTTCCCCCCCCAATAAATAAATAAAATATTCTAAAAAAATACACACACAAAACAATACATACATAGAATATGGCTTATATGATATGTAAACTATATATGAAAGGTACATAACGTAGAAACCGAATGCCCCAGTTTAAATACTGCTGAAACGGACAGCAATACCTCACCTCGGGAGCAGAACAACGAGCCAGTATTTCTCTGTCCCCCAGAAGGCTTCTCTGTGCACTCGCTCGTCCCACACCTTTCTTGTCCTGCCACACCCGAAGTAGCCACTGTTGATCTAATGTTTCTCCTTGACGTGAAACTGCATTTTTAAATAATTGTCTTTTAGTTTGGCCTTATTTTCTGGGCTTTTCATCCATTGGCTCAGAACGCCAAGTCTCACGTGTGGAGCCCCTTCTCCTTCAGTTTCATGGTCATGGAGCATCCTACCGCGGGACAGTATCATCATTAATTCGTCCCGTTAGCCGAAGAAGGACGCGTCTGCTACCGCCAGTATTCTGCTGCTCAGAACGATGCTGACTTTGCCTCCTGGGGAGAATGGGCTCCCTCAGGGCTGCGTCTCCTGGGTCTGAGGGTGGGGGCACCCCCATTTTGGGAACCCTGACACTGCCCAAAGTGCTCGTTTTAACTTAACCATCCCCATCAGGGTTTGAGGGTCGGTCCACAACCCCACACGCCTATGTGACAATGTCACGTTTAAGGTCCCGAAGTGGGATGGGTTACAGCTTCCTGATTGCCAACAAAGCTGAACCCCTTTCTCACATCCCCCTGCCTTGCCCGTGTTTTCGCTTCCGACTTCTGCCGTGTTATCGGGTTTTCTACAATTTTATGTTGACTTCTTGAATAATGACTTTCATGTACAGCGTCCTAGTCCTTATCAGAAATTCTCCCAATGGGCCCCCTCTGTTTGTTCTAGAAAAGACTGAAAGCCTTAACTTCCCCCATTTAAAGATTTAACCCAGTAAGAAGTCATTTCGTTCAAGCCAGTAGGGGAAATTCTCCTGCGTCCGGATGTGTCATTCCAATTTCCGACATCAGTTCCCCCGGAGTCTGCAGATCCCTGCGGCATGCGTTTGTTTTCAGGATATGCGGGGGTCTGCGGACCCCGTTCTGCCCCGCGGGTCTGTCCGCGGACCCCGTTCTGTCCTGTGGGTCTGTTAGTCCATCGTCATGCCTTTAACATAAGCCTTCGAATTAGAGAAGACGACTCGTCCCAGTTATTTCATTTGGGAGTCCATAAAATAATTAGAATCCCTTCAACGGAATCCACAAAATACCTTCTGGGGAATTTGATTTGACAGCCTGGAATCAGTACTCACTGCGGAGACGCACCTGCCTTCGCAAACCTGAGATCGCAAACCCTTCCTCTCCTCAGGACTCCTAACCTTACTCATTAAAGTAAGGGACGGCTCTCACTGCCCGAGCTTCTGATTCTATCTTTACCTGAAATGTAAGGGCCCACGAACATGAACTACACTGTACGCAAGAGGTCTGTTCTCAATCACGTGAGCAAAATTGCCGAACATGACGGAGGATTTATTCGTTACTGTGTTTTCATTATTTTGCTTTCAAACTTTTTGTTTTCACGTCCTAAGACAGTCCCTCTGAAACAGTATCGCTCCCCACCCCCGCCTTTGACAGTCCAGTCCGACCATGGTTGTCATGTATGTTACTGGGAACGCATCCTGTTTAAACCGGAATTCACCTGTGCCTGTGAGGTTGGTCATTCTTTGGCTGCTTTTTCACAATTATTTCTTCTTCCTTGCATACAATCTATAACATTTTAACATTTTCTTTGTTTTCTATCTACTGATCTTGAAAGGTGTCCATTTTTTTATTCTGTTTGCACACACTGAACATTTTAACATGCATGATTAACCAAGGAACTCGGGTTGGAGGACACGTTTTCTCTCTTTTCAAAAGGGTACGAGGGCCTCTGACATGTCATTACAATTATCCTTCCCTTGATTTATGGTCTTTGCCTAGTATTTTAGTTTTATTTGGGTTCCTACCTCTACATGATAGAAATTATCATCAATATTATTTTATATAGGGCTTATTTATTTTTACACACGGCTTATTATGCCTGCAAGCTTGTCATTTCCACCCCACTCTGACCCTCATTCCCTCTCGTATCTTAGGTCTTCCTTCTGGAATGATTTACTTTCCTCTTACTTATACACACGCACACACACATAAAGGTATTTGCCGTCTCAGCCAGTTTCCACATCTCGATCTTGATTTTTAAAATTTTTTTGATTTTTACTTTTGGCGTGAGTGTAATTGACACGTAATGTTATGTGAGTTTCATGTGTAGGACATAGTGATTTGAAAGTTTATATATTACGTTATGTTCACCAGAGGCGTAGCTACCCTCTCGCGAGTACGTTGCTATTCAACTATCATCGATAGATTCTTTGTGGTGACGTTTGCTCCCCTGGCTTGTTCACTCCATAACTAGAAGCCTGTACCTTCCGCTCTCCTTAACCCATTTTGCTCAACTCTGTACCCCCCTTCCCTCTGGCAACCATCAATCTGTTGTTTGTTTTTATAGGACTGATTTTGCTTTTTGTTTTTTTTGTCATTACTTTGTGGTGTTGTTTGTTTTGTTTTTAGATTCCACGTATGCGTGAGATCACGATCTTTTTAAGACATTTCTATGTTTTTTTCACTGCATTCGGCTTAATTTCTTCAGCTATGCCTTCAAGTGTGTTAATTCCTGATCTGTTTCAATCTGCTGTTTCCAACCATTGACTTCTCATTTCAGTGAGGTTTCTCTTCCTAAAAATTTCATTTTTTCATTTCAAATGGCTGCATGAAAACTTTGCATAGTCCCGATTTTCCTGATAGTCCGGATTTTCAACATTCACTGTTAGTTCTTTTAAATTATTAAATGTATTTATTTTATATTTTTATTTGGTATTTTGCTACCTGAAGTCTGAGACTCTGATTCTACTTTTACTTTTTTGTCTTTTTTTTTTTCTGCTGATTCTCACTCATGGCTCCTTGTTAACTTGGTAAACCTGGAAACATTTTTTTTTTTTTTTTTTGTGAATTCATTGGCACTGAAACAGTTTGGTGGCCTGGGGCTCCTTTATGTGTGTCCTTTAGAGAGCCTTCCCCTGTGTTCCTGGGGGGCAGCTCAGGACCTTGCATCAGGACTATGCAAATTCACAGTTGGGGTTTTTGTCACTCTACTCTCTTGTGGAAGCCAGACAGTGTGAATTCTTGCCCCAAATGGTTTTGTCTTGCAGAATCTCCGTGAAGACTTTTTTTTCCTTCTCATCACTTGGCCTTTCCTTCTCCCTCTGATGTTCAAAACCCGACCTCCAAGCTTTAGAACTAAAATAATCAAGTGAAGACAGAGTTTGGGATAAGGAGGAACAACAGCTTTATGTCTTCGTTGGGCAGAGAGGCTGCATGGGCTCTGACCTTGCAAACTTGCCACCCCTCCAGACCGGGGTGGGGGGGGTGGTTACAGGGAAATGCAGGATCTAGTCGGTTTCAGGGGACAGTGTGTGAGCTACCCTAAGCCTCCTTCCTCTGTTCTTAGGGTGGTACCAGGTTCCTGAAACAAAAGACTAAGAAGGGAGGAGAGGAAAATGTGGCTTTGAAATGGAGCTTCTCTGAAGCCTTAGAGCCGCCATTTTGATTTTTGTTCAACTTTGTGCTTTTAAGGGGTTTCTGCAGCCTTTCTGTCTTGAGGACCCGCTGAGCACGTGTTCCAGATGCAGGGATGTGTGGAGCTGTCTCCCTCCTTGGGGCAGCAGAGCAGGAAAAGTGTCGTGGGAGGAGGAGACAGGCTTGATTTCTTGCAAGAGCAGGGCCCGTCACAGCTGTGACACTTGGGGCAAGTCTGTCCACCTGGGAAGCGGGATGTCAACACGAAACCCTCCAGAAGCTTCCAGCTTACATTGGACATCTGCGTCTGTGTGCAGCTCAGACCCCAGTGTCTGGCGCTGGCTGGGCTCTCAGTGAACATTCTTCCCTTGAGTCCCTCCCAGACGGGACCCCCTGCAGGAGGGGGAGGTCATCTCCTGGCCGAGTGTGGGCTGGCCCTCTGCTGTCCTACCTCCCCAACCAGGCACTCCTCCAACCCATCTCAGGAGCATGTGGACGGTCCTATCCACACTGGGGTGCCTCCTGTCGCTCTCCATGCAAATAGAGCACCTGTTTTCTGTCCTTGATAACTCTACCTATCATCTATCTATCTATATATCATCTATCTATCTATCATCTATCTATCATCAATCCATCATCTATCATGCCTTATCAACCTGTCATCTATCAGTATCTATCAATCTATCATCTATCATTATCTATCATCTATCAATCATTAATCTATCATCTATCATTATCTGTCATCTATCGATCACCAATCTATCATCTTTCAAACACCAATCTATCATCTATCATCAATCTCTCATCTATCATCATCTACCATCTATCTATCCATCATCTCTGTGTCCTCATCCATTTGTATATTATCTCCACATCAAGTAGACCTAACTTCGGCTTTCCACATACTTTAGTATTTCCACCCAGCCCAAGGCTCTCATTGAGCTCTCCGTGTGATGCACTGTCATTCAAATTCAGTGAGATGGGCTCTCAGGTTCCCTAAGGGGTAGGAGACGCGGGCACCCACTGGCACCCATGTGTCCCTGAGGGTGGTAGACCTGGGCAGGTGGGCATGGCCCTGTGGCCTCAGGGAGCTCTCTTTGTGTGTTAGACACGCAGTGCCACAGGGATTCCTGAGGAAGGGGTGCGAGTGAGCTGCTCCAGGGACAGAACGTGGGCCACGCTCTGTGCTGCCTGACCCACGACTGCAGCTGCCGCCACCTGGGGTGCGCACCCCCTTTCTCACGGACCTGCCTAAGCTTCCTGTTACACACCTGCACAGTGGGTTGGCATGAGTCCTGGGGGCCTGGGGATGGGCTTGCCTGGGCCTGCACCACGTTGTCAACTTGGACTAAAGGCTGTGGGTGCCGCACTCCATAGCTCTGGAGGAACACGGGCCGTGGAACACCACTGTGCTTCTGGTCCCAGCTTGATGCCAGACGCACGGCGAGAGGGAAGTCCCAGTAACTATTATCTAGGACGTTTGAGAAGAGGGTGGAGGAGTATTTGTGAAGATGGTTGTGACATCGTCAGAAGTCGGGCTGGTGCTGATCACCACAGGCTGCTTCTGTTATCCACATAGTGGGGCTCACGGAGACACGCCCCCCGGTGTCCTAGGCTGGTTGATTGGGTTCGCCCATTCCTTACTGTCGTGGCCCAGAGTCTGCGACCTCTGGCCGCACACAGGCTGGGACAGGGCTGCGAGGCTGGGTCCCCACCCAACCGAGGTGAAGGCGAGCCCTGGGACATCTACTCTCTGACCTCAAAACTGCAGCATGTCTAGTCCATCCAGACTAGATGAGCGCCCCAGCCTCCCAGCCCAAGACAGAGCAGGGATGCAGGGAACATCAGAAATGACTCAAAACCTTACCTCCCAACACTTCCTCCTGGCTATGTCCCATCATCTACCTACCCGTGTTCATCGATACCATCAACATACTCCCCGATCTGTAAACTCAGGTACCAGGATCTCTATTTTTCTTTAAGGTTGTACTTAAGTCTTTTTTGCGGCAGGCAAATCAATGAAATGTATGCCCCATATGAAATTTTTAAATTTATGCCTTTTGGTTAAAAAATAGAGAAAAACATTTAAGTAGACAATATTTGCCCATATGCTGATTCAAAAAACATGGTAAGTCTGCAGAAGAAATTAGCTTTCCTCATTTCCAAATAATGTCTGACAGGTGCCTGAGAGCTTGCAAAGTACATTTAAATACATCCAATTGCTGTGTGGTTTTCCACTTTGCTACTTACAAACGTAAGTAGTTTCGTCTGACAAGCAGTCGAAACATATTTCCACACGTGGCAACTTTATAAATGATCTAGTGGTCAAAATTCTTAAGTGAAAATATTATCATAAAACTCCAGAAAGACAACGATGCCATTTTGGGTTGATTTAGTTATTTTACTTAATTCAATAACGTCAAAGGCCATGGAATAATTGAAAGAATGAATAAAAACAGCATCCCATGACATGCAGCAGTTACTATGATTGGAGTGGGTTGTCTTTCTTTTAATAGCTGAGTTTTTTCTTCATGGCTCATTGGTGGCATCTAGAACTGTAGAAAAAGCCACACATGTGAACTCCCCAGCTTGGGATCAGCTGCTCTGCAAACACGCCACACGTAAGAATGGTGTGCACTGGCTTTGATGTTTCGTGCACAAAGGGGGCTGATCCTGACTTCTCTGCAGACCGCCACCCTTGCCTGGGTGGAAATCAGGCTTTCGTCCTATAATCCAGCCGATGTCTTTCCACATCTGACCATGTTTCTGGGAGGAGCAGGAGGATTTTTTCAGCTGACCAGTACCTTCATCACTCCCCTGGATGGAGGGGACCCCCCAGTGTCCTCTTTTCTGCCAAGACTGGTTCCAGGTGCATTTCCGTCCCTTACCACCCACAGAAGTCCACCTGCTACAGAACTGACAGGCCTGGGTTCTGAGCTTAGGAGCTCCGGGCTTGAATTCTGTTTCTGCTATTTATAAAATTGTTTCTGTGAGAGTGGGTTCTTAACAGGTCAGTCTCTTTATCTGTACAATGAGAACAGTAACATTGTGGTCACTTCCTGAGAGTATCGAAGGTGCCAATCAGCATAGAGTCCCGACCCAGAACCGGGTGGTCAGTGCCCCAGGAAGAGGGGCCGTCTGTCCTTCACATCCCCAGATGTGTACGTGCACACACAAAGCCAAAGGAAGACGAGGATCCCTCACCTTATGGCAGAACCCAGCTTGCAGAGAATTACCACTTTGCACCCATGACATGGTAGGTAGAGAGAGTCATCTCCGCTCACTGAGATGCCCAGAGAAGGGCACCGCATCCCTCCTGAGGCCTCACGGACAAAGTGCACAGGAAATCTATCAGGACGAAGCAACACGCAGACCCAAACTGACATTCTGTGAGATAGGTGAGCTGTCCTATTCCCAAGTGTCATGCCCCCAGGGATGAAGACAGGCTACAGGACCTTCTAGAAGAAAAGGGACCAGGCACAGGGAACTATGGCTCTTGATTAGACCCTGGACCAGGGGAAGCAGCTTGAAATGCAGTTACGGTGCCTGTGGTCAAGATTTGCGTCCAAAGTGACAACTCAAAATGGTCTCCATCAACACGGAGTGTCCTGTCCTGACCTTGTGCTGCGGTTCTTTGAGAGAACGTCCTGTGTGTATCCAATTCTCACTAGTGTTACAGGCCAACAGCATGACTCCAGGCCGCTGTCACAAAATTAAGACAAAACCAGTACGCACACGCATACACAAATGTATAAATGTGTTTGTGTGGGGGTGGAAGGGTGCAGGACAGACAGTCAGTGGGACGAACTGTGGCTCGCTGGCAGGTGTGTGTGGAAGAACTTTGTACAATTCCTGTGATGTTTGTGTCAGTTTGCAATTACAGCAAAATAAAAAGTTACAGAATGTTAATAGATATGTGTACATTACTACGTGGGTAGAGAGTGAATTAGTAATTGGACAAATGTGGGAATGACCCATGAAGACATACACGTGTTCTTTGAACTATTTTTGTAACTTTGCTGCAAATCTGAGTGATTTCAAAATGATAAAAAGTACACTTCAGAAACACCCACATTCATTTACTCATAAAACGTATCTCCACGATCAAGTGGCAAACGGCATGCATGCTCTGAATTCAAGAATTCTGCTGCCTAGGCAGACTGTTCAGTGTGGCAAACCTCTAATCAGTGTGTCCAGTCTGGGGAGCAACGACAACGTTCCTGGAGGTGGTGTCTGAGCCGTGGCTCGGAGGTCGGGGAGAACGTGCCCAGGTGAGGAAGGGAAGTGGGACGAGAGCTGTGCAAAGGGGCAAGGGGCCGGCATCAGAAGGCAGAGAGACAGCCAGACCCTTGCAGGCAGGAGCCCATCCTTATGGCCTAGGGTGATGCGGGGCAGTTTTTGTGCTGTATGGATATCCAGTGAATAATTCTGGAAAAGAAGTTGAATTTTGACTGCATGCTTAAAATAAATTCAAGTAGCTTTGGTAAACTAAAAGCAGATTTTGCAAAACCGTTTACCACAAATAGGACACAAGCATGGTATCTTTATTACTGAAACTCATGGAAGTTGGTAAGAGAAACATCAGATCTCAACAGGTCAAAAGCATTTATGTAAAAAAATCGAAGGATATTACAAACCGTATGATAAAACAAGAAGGTATCCTAATCCTGCGTATTTACATTTCAATAAACTCTTCTCTTTGTGAATGCAAAAAAAGGCCAGGTAGGCACCTTATGAAAATTCTCTATGCTGTCAAAGGCAATAAGTCTGTTATCAATAAATGTATAGAGAAAACAAAATAAAATTACACTTAGGTAGTGTAAAAAGCAGAGAGAATCAATAGAAAATTAATAGAATTGATCACAGAGAAATAAATTATTCTTTTTGTTATAATCTATCTGTTTTTCTCTACTTTCCTAATTTCAATCAAGGTCGTGCATTACATTTAAGTAAGAAACAGACAGTGATTGAATTTAAGGCCCTTTTTGTTCCTCTTTTCCAATCAGCATCGAAGTGTGCGCTGTTGGAAGTTTGGTTACTCATATGAAATTCAGAATTCTAGGAAAAGTTTCAGGAAAACCGCACAGTTTGAAAATAGCACTTTAAAATGGAGGTTTAGTTGACATACAGGTAGTTCCAGGTGGACAGTGTAATGATCTGATGCTTGTCTATATTGTGAATAATCACCAGGATAGACCATTTTTTCCCTTGGGACGTGGACTTTTAAGATCCCCTCTCAGCAACTTCCGCACGTGCAGTGCAGCGTTGTCAACTGTGGTTGCCGAGCCGGACCTCACCTCCCCACAAGCAGCGTATTTTAATCGGTGTGTTTCTGAGCACTCGCCGTATAAGAGTAGAATCTGGGATTTCTTTCAGGATGACAGCAACGCAGAATATTTCAGGCGAGACAGCCGTGAGCTGGGGGAGGCTCCAGGAGGATTGAGACAACTACCATCAGAGTTTCGGAGTTTCGCCAGGAGCGTCCCCGTGGAAGGCCCGTGCCCCACCAGCCCCGGGGCTCTGATGAGCCATCCCCCGGGGGAGGCGGCGGAAAAGGTGCCTGAACAGGGCGAGCGTGAATTATAGACTCACGGTCACGTCCGTGTCGTGTCCGTCCCTCACTTCCCGTCTGGGGCTGCTTCCTGCGGGAGCAGCCGAGGCCTGTGGTTTAGACGGTGACCCTGGCGCTGCCATCGGTCCCTTTCCAGGAAAGCTGCGTCAGTGCCCCGCCGGCCAGCCTCGCCGGGTGCCTCTCTTTAACTGGATGTTTTTCTATTTCGTTCTTCCTGGCAGCTTTTGCTGTTGACATCAACAACCAAACCAAAAGCGAGGCTTCTCCAGAGCTTTTGTTCCTGCGAGTTTATGAGGAGCCCAGAGATTTACCTCGGCAGGAAATGCCACTGCGGACACGGATGTCAGACTCACCACACGTTCCAGAACAATGGCATGTTAAACTTCACTTGCATAGACGCGGAGGTCTTCCTGGGAACGCATGGTGTGTAGGAATCGGGCACGTCATCGCGGGACGCCGCAATTCCTACGAAACCAAGAGAAATTTATGGTCAGGGACAACACTCGCGCTAGGAAGTCAACGTTATGAAACAGGTCGGAGATCACCGACAAGGCGCAAGCTGCCGGCTTGCTCTGTTTGCCTCGGCGTGTTCTACGGAGGTCAAAGCAACCTAGGAATTCCAAGATTTCTAAACAACTCCAGAAAATAAGGACACAGAGGAGCCGGGGGCGGGGGGAGGGGGGCTGGTGGGTAAAAGCTCCAGCCGAGGGAATGAATGCAAGAGCGGCTCTCCTGGCCTTGGCTGAGGCCCCCCCGCACCCTGGCTTTCCCTGTGCTGCCCCCCTCACCAGGGGACAACTGTCTGATTTCACGGGGACCCTTCCAGATCTGCGGCAGGTGACGCTAACCCTACGACCATTCAGGGATGATGGAACTCAGCCTCAGGACGGAGCTGGAGGCCGTGTAGAGAGATCTAGACTTCGTGCTCGGCGCTGGGGTCTGAGCGGTCCGGATTTGCAGTCCGGCGTCCTGCCGCTCATTTTCCTCTACCACGTTCCGGTTACAGGAGCCCGGCAGATAGGGAGCGATCTGTGTGCACACAATTTTCTCATCCACGAAAGGGTGACTGTGTCCTCAGTTCACTGGGTGTCAGACTCGGACGAACAACGTGAGCACAGCTCACGACGAGGTGCCCCGGGCACGGCCTGTGGATCGCTCACTCTAGCCCTCAATCCTGAAAGCTTTGCCGCCATGGGAGAGCTACTTGGTCTTATCAGAGGAAAAGGATTTTTTCGGTTAAGTGTTCTGCTGGCCGATAGATCACAGCATATACCCAGTCACATGTGCGTGCATGGCACACATCCAACTGCAAAGTAGGTCGTCCTAGAAAATCGCATGGCATCGTGCCCTGCGTGCCCAGGCAAGGGGCGTCGTTCAGCTTCGTGGCAGAGGAAGCATTAACGTGTGAGCCAGAGGGCACCCGCGTCCACTCTAGGGACACTGCTTCTCTCTCCCAGCCTTAGTTCTGTGACTAATACAGTGGGAGGGTCGCCATTTCATAGGATCACGGTGGGGCTCGGTCCATTCACGCGAGTCCCTGCCCCCGGTCGGCGCTCGCTTACTGCTGGCTGGTACTGAGCGGATCCATCGTTACTCTTAATGATTTACACGTACAGATCTTTCCATACAAATTACAGAAAGCAACCTCTTCGTGTCATCTACCAGGGCACAAACCTAGAACACTTTCCCTCTCAATACATAAACCGTAAGATCACAGGCCTTTAGCTCATATATCAGCCTTCTCAGGATTTTCCCCAGAACTACACAGGTGTCCTCATTCTAGGAGATCATATCCGGCAGACTTGCCTCCAGATGTGGACATACCCTGTCTCAGCAGGTGCCCCTCTGTCTCAGGCTACGGAGGTCCCTGGAAGTCTCAGCGGGTCTGTTGGCCGCAGCGCATGACTTCGTGTCTAGCCCAGCAGCGGTTCACCAGCACAAAGGAGTGAGAAGCCCGCATGCACTTCTGCATGGGCTCACGCTCTCCTCCCATCACACCAAGTTGCCTCGGACGCCCCCTCCCCACACCTGCACTAGCTCCCTAACCATGAACCTTGTCCCCAAGTCCCAGCTGCTCGGGACCAGGAGTCCCAGCTCTCTTAGAACCCCAGCAGGCATGCGACTCTCCTGCTGGTCCGCTGAGCCTCCCCGGACCTCTGCGCCCCTCAACCCATGTCGCTGAATCAAGGTCAGGGTTTCATCATTTCCACGTTGGGATGAGACAGCATGAGTCAATCTTGGCTTTTTATGATTTACATGTAGGAGCATTTTAGACTTACTGCTGATGAAACACACTTTCGCACCCACAGGAGGTGTTTCTAACGATGCAACGTCATTGGAAACATGGGAAAGACGGCCCGCAGTTTGCTGCTTCCCTGACAGCAGCCAGCATTTGAGGAAGGTGTGCACGTGTGCAGGGTGGACGGCAGTAGATGAGCTAGTCCCAGGGGACTGGGATCAGGGTCGAACAGTGACGCGGCTGAGAATCAGCATCCGTCATGGGCCTGGGCACTGACAGGGCACCGGGAAGGAGGTCTGGACGAAGTTGCTGGAGGCTGTTGGACCAAACAACGGAATGCCCCCCACCTAGGAGCGGGGACTGTCCCACATTGCCCACCTGCCTCTAGAACTGAGATGGCCAGAGGGAAAGGGGTTTCCCCGTGATCACACAGAGGGTCACTGAGTGGTCTGGGCACCCTGATGTGTACTGTTATGGGTCAACTTGCTCATGTCACATGGCGCCCCACACTTGGGGGCTGTGTCCGTGAGGGTGTCTCTGGGTGACGTTCACGTTTGAATTAGTAAACTGAGTAAAGCCGACTGCTCTCCCCTGCGGGGTGGGCCTCATCCGAGCAGTGGAAAGCCTGAATAAAACGAAAAGACCGAGTACGAAGGGACTCCTCCTGCTTCACGGACTGAGCTGAGAGATGCTGTGGGTGCAGGTTAAGGCCAAGACCACGGTCACGGTGGAGCATGGCCTCCCCGCGGCGTCCTCCCCTTGGAGCCCTGCCCTCCGGCATTCAGGTCCGTCATGGGACTTTGTTCTCGCCGGGAGCAAACACATCCTTTTCTGACAACATCGTCTGATGTTCAGGCCAGGAAACGTGTCCATTGTGGCAATAGTTGTGGCGATAGCAAAACAAGCCACCCCCTTATCTGGCCTGCCCTCCACAGAGATCCTCTGAAGTGTTTGCCAGAAAACCCATTAGATGGGCAATTCCAAGCTACTTCTCCGATTGAGTTGAGAAAACAAGTCAAGTGTTTACTCACTTCCCCAAGGAAACCTTCTGTTCCTGCCCGTTGACGGTCTTCGCGGGGCAACAGCTCCCCTGATTCAGTGGGCAGCGTTAGTGACAAGCGTCTTGCCTTCCTCGACGATCAGGAGTGGTTTAAACTGCAGTCAGTTGTCCCCCGAATGGCTCGTGCGTACCCCAATCTTCCAGCATGGGCCTCCCCACTGGGACCAGCCTCTCCGATGCCAGTGTCAGCCTCTGTTATTTGGAAATGTAGTTTCGAGAGCCTTCTAGAAGCTCCTGAATGCTGGTGTCCAAATAGGGAACAGCCATGCCTACAAGAGCCTCCCCCCAGTGGACACAGAAGGGACCCCAGGCAAAGCTGTCCTATCGCCAGTCTAGCTACAAAGACCCCTAAAGCAGGTTGACCCCTCCCCTTGCATTCACCCTGTGACTGCAAATGAGGCAGCCCGGTGCCCACGGCCGAGACCGGGTGGAGCGATGGGTGCCCCCCCGATGTGCAGATGGAGAACAGGGTACCAGGAGCAGACCCGGGGGAGGAGTTGGCCCGCGGGCACCGGGCCTGGGAGCTTGACAAAGCTCAACCTTTGCTGGGAAAGTCCCCTGAGTCCCACCTCCCGCCGACCCACAGGTGTCCCACCGGCCATCCTCTGGGAAAGGCTTTCCTGTACATCTGCCTCCCTTCCGGGGCCCTCCCAGGTGCCAGCGCTCACCCCGCCCGCTTGGTGGGGGCCTCTGAACACCCACAGGAGAAGCAGCAGATGAGCCAGCACCGTGGAAAACTTCCCGTTCTCCGTCCGCCCGCTCTCCTCGCCCAGAGCCACGCCGCCTCAGCCCGGGAGCCCGTCCATCCTTGAACTTCGAAGTTCAGTCACTCAAGAGTGTTGGGCTCCTGCCCGGGAATCCCAGGCCATCCCAGAGGGGAGAGGTGCATGGGGTTTGCTTTCCCACGGGTGGTGAGATTTCCTCTGACTCTGCCTTTGATTTACTCCACGATTTGAAAAATATCTAAGGCCGACGTGTCTCGGGGAGTATTTCCTTCCGGTTGGTTCTATCCCCGCCCCCGAAGAAGCCCCAGTCTGGTTCCCTCAGCATAAAACCCAAGCTCTGCTAGTGGCACGTCGTGGAAACGCTCTGTAGGGACACGTCGTTGACGGACACAAGTGATGGCCATCGAGTCTGCCACGTCCTAGGCTGATGGGGCTGGCCTGGGCCAGAGCCGCAGGGAGAGGTCCTCGTCCTCTCTTCTCAGGATGCACGCCCCCAGGGACAGGGCCCTGACCCAGCCACCAGACCCAAAGGTGTCCTTCAGACGTGGTAGGTTTGAAATGGGGCCAATGGGGCAGAGAGCAGGGACGAAAGCAGGGACCGGCCCCATGCTTGGGGCTTCATACTTACCCTTCCTCGTGCCCAGCGCGGAAACACTGGCTCCTGGGCCACGTAAGGACTGTGGCTTGTCCTCGTAAGGTGAACACAGACAGACAGTCCCGGCGACAGTTGGGATGGAGCCTGCGGCGGCCACGCGTGGTCCCTGCCCGGCATCAGCCCCTCTCCTTCCCCAGCCGTGAGATCTCCATCCATTTGAAGACGGGAAAACAAGCCGTCTTCTGTCCTTCAAAACCCGACATGGATGCAGACGCCAGGACAAACCCCACACTTGTGCTGTCGGGACGCTTTCCCCCATCAGGAACTGACTCCAAATGACTCACTTAGGGGAAGAGTCCAAGGAAAGGAACTCAGGGGTGCGCAGAAAGGAGCACTTAAACAGCATGCGCTGGAAACATGAAGATACTGGTCGCCTGGATCCAAGGGAGAACTCGGTCTGCACGGATGACTCAGGGACTCTCCGGTCTCGTGGGTGTCAGTCCTGCTTCCGGCAATGCTTTCCCGGATGAACCGTGGAGCACTCCTTTCCTCGTGAGGCCCCCACATCTGGAGGTCAGAGCAGACGGGCTCTCTGAGGATGCCTGACCCTTTCAGTCTGTGCCCTGCGTGCTGGGGCCACGCTCACCCCGCAGTCCTGGGGAAGCATCAAGACCAACCATGGGGGCAGAATGGGGACAGCCAGCATCTCACCTGCTGGGGAGCTCTGTCCCCACCGCATCTCCCTCCTAGACACCGGAGATGCCAGGTCATGCCTCCCCATGGACATGACCATGCCCAGACACCCTGAAACAGGTGTCCTAACAGCCTGTGGCCTCCGGGAGCTGTGAGCCGATGTGGAATCCTGCAAATGGTGCAGGTGCACGCATCCCTTCCTGGCTGTCTGCATCACCGCGGAGGGGCCCCAAGCCCAGGGAACACCGATCCCTATGATGGGCTGGATGCCAGCTGCCTTTCGTCCAGGGGGAGATACCATATCTAAAACTCGGGACAGGAAGCAAACCGGCCCTTGGCTTCCAGGAGACACTGGCCCCACCCTCCAGGCTGTTCACCTCCCTGAGAGTGAGTCCGCACCCAGACTTCTTGAGCTCACAACACAGGCCACCCTGCACGCTCATCCGCTAACCAAATCTGGCTTCCGGCAGGAGGGTCAAGTTTTACGACCTGCCTCCTCTGCCCCTAAGCATGACTTAACCGTCTCAGGACGCCCGCACACCCTCCCCCCCTCCCCCGCCCTCCCCAAGGCCAGTTTGCGTCCTGTGACCAGGATGGAGGCAGATGCTTCCCAGACCACATGCTCTGGCCCGCTGGGGCGGAGAGGACCCCTCAGACACGCCTCACTCAGGGGCGGCAGACACGGCCACACAGCTTCCTGCATCCACCCAAGTAGCCAAGCTCACCGTGAGCTCAGGTGGCCACTAGCCACGCCTTCCGTGTTCAGAGATCCCCCAAACCTGCTCCCCGTGCTCCCTGATACGGATCAGCGGCCGGTCGCTGCTGTCAGTCAGCTGCGCTTCGCAGTCGCTGGGGCTCGCTGGCCCTGCAGGTGGTCCCACACGTCCCCCGTGAACACCGCCTTCGGGCTGCCCGGCTCCAGGCCTGGGTAGAACATTCTGGGCCGTCTCTGCGTAGACAGAGAACGGGCGTCGGTCTTTGTGGCTGCGATTTCAATGTTAAAACAGAATTGGGACAATCCTATGCTCTTCCTTTTCTTCTTCCCCTTTCTAGTTTTTTGGCAGGTAGCTTGACGGAACAGGGGGACACACTCGTGTACATGGTGTGGGCCAGGCTGAGACGTGGTCAAGTAATCCCCTCGGGGTTACACTTTGTCAGCTTATTATAGGAAACAAACAAAACATCATAACAGACTTAGTGCTGTATTTTTTTTTAATTCAAAAATACACTTTTTCCTACCCTCCTTGTACAGAAGCTGTCTGCCGTCTGCATGTCGGGGGACTGTGCTGCTGGTGTCCTCCCTGTCCCCCACCATGTAGGCCACCTTAAAGAAAGGAACCCCAGATTCAGGTACAGCAGGAGGGAGGATGTTCTCAACTGGGGGCTGATGCGCGAGCCGTCTGAGTAGCGCAGACAGGGCGCTTCCCACAGCCAGGACCAGACACGGCTCTGTCTCCCCAGCTGGGTGCTTCTGGGAGCTCGCTGCTCTGTGCACACACGTCCAGGTGTGCATTAGGGAAGGCCCGCCTCCTGACCCCAGGCGTGACCTAAAGCTTCCTTCCTTTGTCACTCTGACACCATATATCAGGCAACGTCTGAAAGCTACGTCAGTCAGCCCGGTATGGGAGCGCACTACATGGTTACTAACCGTTTGTGAAATGAACGGACGGTATTATTCATTCTTACATCATCCCAAAATGCAGAGCGCCCCTCACTATGCTCACTTATCCTGTTTAATACTTTCGTAAACAGGAGAAATGACTCACTTGACGTTGAAGTGAATGTCTTAGGAAATTACAATAGGCTTTGTGCTCTGCTTTTTTTTTTTTAACATAAATTTGTATATTAAAAATTGAAGAGCTGCTCTTTAAGGGGATCCCGTCTCATTTGTTTCCAACAGCTGAAGAAAAGGAAGGCAAATGGGATCCTTCCCACACGGAGCTCAGGATGTCTAACTTCCGGGGACAAACTCAAAGCCACTCAAGCAAAACTGGAAAACCAGTAGCTCGGAGAACAAGTGAGCCAGCCCAGGGCTTCACCTGAGCCTTGGCCCAGCGCTCACAAAAGGTGGGTGGGATCCCAGTTGTCCTTCTCCCGTTCAACGTTTCTGCCCCTTTCTTCAGGCTGGCTTCAGCCTGAGACAGGGCCCGTCCTCATGGTCATAACGTGGCTGCCGGCAGCAGCTGGGACGACAGCATCCCGGGCAGGTGGGTGGTACTTCTTCCCTCCGGAAGTGCAGTAAGCCTCTACTTACCTCTCGTTGGTCCTCCTTGGATGCTGTGCCCATCCCAGAGCCCTCCTCGTGACCGAAAACATGGGGCAAAGTGGCTGACTTCAGCCAAATGAGGTTCACCTTAGTGCTGGGAATGAGGACCTACTCAACCAAACCATAAAGTCTAGAGAAAGATAGTAATTGGTGATTCCTCGAGAGCAAATCCTTGCTGATGTTACCAAAAAAGATGGGGGATAAGTGTGGTTCATATAAACAACAAATAATGGCCACAGATAATGGGTCAGTGTACACATTTTGAAACCGTATCTGGTGCTGGTAAGTGGCTTGCCTAGGATCAACGGGCTCTGGGAGTTTGTGTTCATACTTTTCCTTTTTTGTGTGTGTGTGAAGATTTTATTTATTTATCTATTTGACAGACAGAGATCACAAGTAGGCAGAGAGACAGGCAGAGAGAGAGAGGAGGAAGCAGGCTCCCTGCTGAGCAGAGCCCGATATGGAGCTCGATCCCAGGACCCCGGGATCACGACCCGAGATGAAGGCAGAGGCTTTAACCCGCTGAGCCACCCAGGTGCCCCTGTTCATAATTTTCTAAATGGCAGATCCGTCATCTCTGTTTATTCCCCTGATGAGAGATTAATAAGCAATCCGTGGGCAAAGCAACCCAGACCTCGCAGAGCTGCTGAGGGTTTGGGGGTGGGAGAAGGCGGCCTGATGGGTGACCCCCTCACTATCCCCCCTCGAGCTGACCCACTGCAGAGAGTTTCAGTGCCAGCCAGTGCTCCCCACACAAGCCTGAGCCACGGGCCTGCCGCACGAGTGCCCCAAATCCACACGGGGAAGCCTAAGCCCATGATGATGGCGTTAGGAGCTGGGGTCTGCAGGAGGTGATGAGGTCACGAGGAGGCAGCCCCTCGGGAATGGGGTTAGCGCGCTCCCGCAGAAGAGGGCCCCGGAGCCCCTGCTCCCCTTCCACCTGTGAGGACCAGGCAGGAAGGCGCGGTGTGCTGCGGGAGGAGGGCTGACTGCTGGAGCCTTGACCTCAGACCCCAGCCTCCAGAACGGTGGTGAGTCAAGATCGGTTGTTCATAAACAGCCCAGCTCATGGCGATTTCTTCCAGCGGCTCAAACAGGCCAAGACAGCCTGCAAAGACATCTCTTTTTCCCCCTTACCTTGAGGGCCGTGGAAAAACAATTTAAAGGCCAAAAGATTACTAAAGAACACGGTGCGTGGCCCAGCAGGCCGAAGGAGAATGTCCGTGGAGAACGCAGGTCCTGTAACGGTTCCGGTTCCGTTCAGAGTAGCAGACCAGCAGCGTCCCGTGACCTCTGAATTCCGGGAAAGAGCAAACGGTTTTCAGTTCTAACTATGTCATAGATGTTGTGTGGGACATTGTTTTCCTGAAAAAATTATTTTTTAACTGAAACGCAAATTTAACTGACATACTGTGTGTTAATTTTGCTAATCCTGACGGCCAGCGCATCCCAAAGGGACCATCGCAAAGCTTGACAAAATGCTTTCTGATGGCTCCTCATCACCCAAGAGAGACCTCAACAGTTTGTCCTGGAGCCCGAGGTGCCTGCCTTCTCCAGGACGCCCCACACCCGCCCTCTGTCGCCCGCACAGCCTACCCTTGCCAGCTGGCCTTGCACTTTCCATGGGGTCTCCACGTCCAGGAGCTGCTGGCCACTTTGCTTCTCTTCCTAGAAGCTATAAACTCCAGACCAAGGGTCACATCTGCGGTCTCTTCTCAGGCTGTCCCAAGCACAAATCACCGTTTTGTTACATGAATCATCTCCTTACGTAAGGGCTGATCTGTAAAGACACCCATACCTCTGTGTTCCCCCAGAACAGAGTTTTGGGCCCTGCAGGCGGTGGCGGACTGGCAGAGGGACGTCCGAAACGTCTCCACCGGCAGCTGTGGGAACTGAGCTCTCCCAGACGAATGCAGTGCGGCACATGGCCTCCCGCACAGTGGCCTCCGGAGAACATTTCTGTTCATCCCCAGGGGCGTGCCTCCCACTGGTGGGGCCAAGCGTGAAGCCCAGGGGGCAGGGGAAGCGCATAGGGGGCCACGGGCTCCTGCCCACCCCACGGACACCATGCAGCTGGCATGGCTTGCCGGTGTTTACCCCCTGACTCTGCACGGGCCTTGCACAGATAGTGTCTCATGTCTTCTTGAATTCGAAACTCCCAGCAAGCCTGTAGCAAGTCGTTAACAAGGAGTGAGCACATGTGGGAGCAAATGGACCAAACTCAGAAACACGAGTGTCAGAGACCATCTCACTTCCATCAGCGGCTCCGCGTGTTAACTTTGCTACGTGGTTATAATCCGTCCGCTGGGGCCCCGTGGCTTCGTGGGCAAATCTGCACGAACGTCTCCTCCCCGGCATCAGCAGACACTCAGGAGTCCAGGTGGAGGTGGCTGGAGGCCGGCACCGCCGTGTCCAAACAGCAACTCTCCTCTTCAGAGACGTGCTGATGACTCTTGGTCATGCCCCATCCGAGCTGCACGGAAGGGACTTCGGGGTTTTGCGTAACAGCTGTCCTCTCTGCGATGCCGTAACCATTTCTCAGTGCACAGATGAATTTAGTCGTTCAAAATCATGGTTTTAAGACTGTGATTTGTTGCCACCCCAGACACTGTGAAAACCACACATCCATGCTTCAAAGGAGAAACAGAAGGGGTTTTCTCCAACTGGGACGTTTTGCCATTTGGGAAACGCAAGATGAACAACGTCCTCATCCTTGGACATCCTTTACCCTCCTATCAGCTCTGCATTTCTTCATCTGGAAAATCACCTGATTTCAACAACGTGGATTCTGTCCAGCTCAAAGTGTTCGTGGACACGTAGATTACTGCTTCACACGTTCTGGTCCACTTGATAGAAACGTGTGAAATGGGTACAAGCTGGGTGCGGGAAACCACAGTAACTTGTGTCATCCACTTGATTGATTACAGAAGCAGTTTCCCAGTCATAAACTAGTCACGGAACATGAAAGCCCAGTGATGTTGCGGAAGCGGTGGCGTGGGAGCCCCGAGAGCCCGTCCACCCACTGCAGGGACAATGCAGCTGGCAAGACACTGACAGAAGCCATCTGCACAGAACCCGAGATCTCATGGAAACCGTACAGCAGCCACGGGGGTGACTGGTGAGGGAGGAGGCTTCGAAGGCCTTTGGGACGTGCTGTGGTATTTGTGGTCACCTGCTTGGCTACCCCGGCGTCCCAGGTCGTGGGCAAGAGTGACCTTCCAGGTGGCGTGTACCGTGGGCGTGTGGGGCCGACAACGGCAGATGGGACGAGCAGTAGAAGCCGCCAGAAGCCCGGACGGAGGAGACTGATGTCCCGGGAAGCCTGAAGCAGGACACGGGTGTCCAGGGCGGAACACAAGCTCGTCA
The DNA here is from genome assembly GCF_963455335.1 of Martes martes. Lineage (NCBI taxonomy): Eukaryota > Metazoa > Chordata > Mammalia > Carnivora > Mustelidae > Martes > Martes martes. Next base: position 2,113,089 of record NC_137899.1, read on the forward strand.
CAGAACCGAGGGGACTCTGCCTTTCTGCTCGCAGGACGGGAAGCCGAGGCAGCGTTCTAGGAGGCTCGGTGCGGCGCTGAAGGGAAGCTCCGCTCAGAGTCAATCTGCAAGCCCTGGGAGATTCTCTCTTTTATATCTCAGATGGGCCATCAACTCCCCAAGTCACCGCAGACCGCTGAGGTAGGAGAGTCGGGACCTCCGTGACCACGCACAGCAGGAACGGGAGCTTCGTAAAAAACGGTTTGGGAAAGCCGCTCCACAAATGGATGGCTACAAGCCTCAACGGTCGACGAGCGGCAAACCCTGGTGCAGGGAGGACCTGGTCCCCAGAGTGATCCCACTACAATGTCCACCACCCCCAACTGCCACGAAAATGTGCAGAAAACAAAGAGACTGGAAAGTATGGCCCACACACGGGAAAGAAGAAGTGGGCAGAACCGTCCCCGAGGAGGCTCCGGCATGGCCCGTACAAGTTAGAGACCTTCCAGTCAGCCGTGCTAACGTGCTCACTTAGCGGAGGCCGCCACGGGCCAAGAATGAAAGGAAACCAGGAGAGCGATGCGTGAACAAACTCAGAACGTCGATAAAGAGGTAGTACAGAAAGGGACCGAGGGGCGCCTGGGTGGCTCCGTCTGTTGAGCCTCTGACTCTGATCTCAGCTCAGGTCATGATGTCAGGGTCGTGAGTCTGAGCCCTGCATCAGCCTCTACACTGGGCATGGAGCCTGCTAACAACAACATATAAAAGAGACGACCAGAAATTCTGGAAGTGGAGAGCCCAGTATTCAAATCAAAACTGCTAGAAGGGTTCAATAGCAGATGGTAGCATCAGAAGATTCAAAACCACTGAAATAATCCAGAATGAGGGGTGGCAGTGAGGTCGTTGGTTCTTTCAGGCTCCAGGCGCCTTTCTGTTACCTGCTCTTTGGGAAGTTTTCCTCACCCCTTGAGAAAATTAATGCAGCCTCACGATTCTGCTCTGGACCCCCCAGCAGAGTCTGAAGACAGAACAGTGGCTCTTGCTTTATCCTTTGGTTTCTCCAAAGCCCTTCTCTCTCGTAAATAGAGCAACCATGTGTCTTCACAAGAGTATGTCCTCCAAACTGAAACAACTCAGTAAAGATTGGATCCAAAACAAACCAAAAAGTGGGTTGTTCTAAGTTTCAGTCTATGGATACTTCGCTAAGATCTGGGTACTAGAACCGTTCCAGGCAGACGTGGCTTTCTGTAAAATCAATTCGAATTATACATAAGGACATTGAATCTAAAAAGCTTAAGAAATTTGCCCAAGTATACACAGTAGGAAAATTCGAAATCAGATCATCAAAGCCAGTGGCCACTCTTTCTGTTAGACATGATAAGTGCCACACTCACCTTTAGCCTGGAGCTCAGAACGCAATTTTCTAAGGTGGAACCTTGGAGACGTTGCTCATATTAGAAGCAACTGGATCTATGCTCCGCGCCAAGAATGTGTTCTGGGTGACCCCAGGGTAAGAGTGAGCACAGAATGGGAAGGTGGCAGGCGCACAGAAAGGAGAGTCAGGGGACGACAGGACCAGCTGCGCAACTGTGCTAACTCATGCCACATAGTGCTCAAAACATGTTGGATTCCAGTCAAGGAAACCAAGCTGGTCTTGCCCCAGAGCTGACCGAGCCCCCAGTGCATGCTGGTGTCCGCTTCTGCATGTGAGCGGCTTGGGGAGAAAGGGGCCAAGGGCCGGTGGGGGGCAACGTGGTCTGAGTCACCACTGAAGCTGCCGTTTCTACTACACCTCTTAAAAATGCGAAAATGACAAATCGGAATTATTTTCGGAGACTTATGTATCTTTCATCCTGTCTCGTTCCAAACTGATTAGCAGAGAGGAAAGTCAGCTGCCTGCTTGATCGATTTGAAGAGTCAAAATAGCTGACTCAGGAAACTCACGGAGAGCACTGATTTCAATCATTCACAGAAACTTTGGGCCAGGTTTGGGGTCTCTCACTGGGGTCTCTCTACTAACTGGTCATTATAATGTAGAAAATACAAATGGGTTAAATTAAGTATCTTGAGCAAACCCGGTGAGACAATTCTCTGTCCCAGTAATGAGACCTCGGAGTATAATTACACAAGGCAAGTTTTAAGAGGAAAGAACATTTAGAGAGAAATTAATGCACCTAATAACAGTTTGTGGACATTTGGCAACATTAAAAGAAAAAAAAACTTAGCTTAACATTAGAAATTTATGATTTTTTGAATGCCCACTAACTTCCACAGAAGCAACAGATAGAGAAAGATGAAGACGGACAGGCAGCCCCCAGCAAAAGGTGAGTGAGGAAAGATGACAGAGCCGCGGTGGGGAGTAAGAGGAGAAAACATTTACATACAGGTAGGGAATGACACTTTCCCAAACTTCATGAACTTTGTTGTTGTTTCCATGACATTTCAAGCATCAACAGCATCAACCATATTTCTGTGTTGGTAATGTTGAAAGAAACATATAAAAAAAATTTCAGAGCTGCTTCTCAAGTTATATTTTCACCTTGACAATGAAAATTAAATTATTTTATACGTTTTCCTTAATATTTTAACATCAAGATGGGGAGACTGAATGCTGAGATCAGGAACAAGGCATGGATGCCTCCTTTTATTGCTTTTAACATCATCCCAGAAATCCTATTTAGTACAGTAAGACAAGAAGAGTTAATAAAAGGTATACAGAATGGGAAGGAAGAAATAATACTGCCTTTGTCTGCAGATGACGTGGTTGGTTGTGTAGAAAATCTCCAAACCCCTGTAACTAGTCAATGACACTAAGGTTGTCAGATACAAGGCCAAGGTACAAAAGTCAACTGCTATCACCTACAGCAGAGTGACAGCTGGAACACAAAACTAAAGACCCGACAGGATTTATATTAACACCAAACCACACAATATTCAGGTATAAGTCTAACCAAGTATCCAGAACATCTATACTCAGAAAATTACAAAACACGGGTAAAAGTAATCAAAGAAGATTTAAATAAATGGAGAGATATTTATTCATCACGGTCATATACACGGAATTCAAATTGTGAAACTGTCATTTCTTTTCAACTCAATCTATCGATTGAATGAAGCTACTCCAGGACTGGAAATTGGGCGGCCGCCATCTTCATTCCCGTCCTCCAAGGCAGAATGGAAAGTGTTCACGGAAGAAAAGCTCCCAGAGTGAACCCAAGCAGATTACCCAGCCCAGCCCCTGGCAAGGGCGGCACAATTCCGCCTCGTGCAAAGACACTTGAGAATCACGGCAACAGACCCCTCCCCCAGAAGATCAACAAGAAATCCAGCCAAGACCAAGTTCAGGAATCAATGAGAATCGCAGAAGTCCAGAGCTAGGGGAAAGCAACACATAGAATTCATGATTTTTTCCCCATGATCCTTTAGTCTTGCAATTTAAATTTAAAAAATTTTTTCCTATTCTATTTTTTAAAATTTTCCCTCTTCCCTATTTTAACCTTTTTAAAAACTCTTTTATCAATACTTTTTTAAAAATCATTTTTTAATTTTTCCTTGTTATAGTCATATTCTATCCCTTCATTGTATTTAAATTTATTTTTTGTATAGAAATAGGTTTTTCTTTCTTTAAAATTTTGGGATACAGTTTCTTCTAACAGATCAAAATATACCCTAAATCTAGCACATGGTTTTGTTCTAGTCTCCAGCCCGATCACATGCTTTCCTCTTTTTGTTTTTTTCTTTCTCAACCAACTTATCTTATCAATTCCTTTTCCAGAATCTTTTTTGATGTCATCTTTACAGTCATATTCCACCCCTTCATTGTTTTACCCTTGTTTTTGTATAGATAAAACTTTTCATTCTTTAAAATTTTGGAAGGCAGTTTACTTTCTTCTAACAGACCAAAAGACACCCCAAATCAAGTGTGTAGCTCTGTTCTATTCACCAGTATTACACACACACACACACACACACACACAGTATATATATATATATATATATATATATATATATATATATATATATATATAAAATAGACTTAAAATGGACGAAGGACCTCAATGTGAGAAAGGAATCCATCAAAATCCTCGAGGAGAATGCAGGCAGCAACCTCTTCGACCTCAGCCGCAGCAACTTCTTCCTAGAAACATCGTCAAAGGCAAGGGAAGCAAGGGCAAAAATGAACTATTGGGACTTCATCAAGATCGAAAGTTTTTTCACAGCAAAGGAAACAGTTAACAAAACCAAAAGACAATTGATAGAATGGGAGAAGATATTTGCAAATGACGTATCAGATAAAGGACTAGTATCCAAACTCTATAAAGAACTTAGCAAACTCAATACCCAAAGAACAAATAATCCGATTAAGAAATGGGCAGAGGACATGAACAGACATTTCTGCAAAGAAGACATCCAGATGGCCAACATGAAAAAGTGCATAACATCACTCGACATCGGGGGTATACAAATCAGAACCACAATGAGATACACAATGAGGTGTCCCACCAGTCAGAATGGCTAAAGTTAACAAGTCAGGAAATGACAGGTGCTGGCGAGGATGCGGAGAGAGGGGAACCCTCCTACACTGTTGGTGGGAACGTGAGCTGGTGCAACCACTCTGGAAAACAGTGTGGAGGTTCCTCAAAAAGTTGAAAGTAGAGTCACCCTACAACCCAGCAATTGCACTACTGGGTATTTACTCTACAGATACAAATGTGGTGCTCCGAAGGGGCACATGCACCCGAATGTTTATAGCAGCAATGTCCACAATAGCCAAACTATGGAAAGAACCTAGATGTCCATCAACAGATGAATGGATAAAGAAAAAAAAAAAAGAAAAAATCAATACAACTTAAATATTCAACAATAGGAAAGTAGCTAAATAAATGTTATATATAGCCAAGGAACGCTGTAGAAAACACATGCATGTTAGTAAGGCTGCATTCTGTTCGATTCTAACTATATGGCATTCTAGAGGAATAAAGCTATGGGGACAGTGGGAAGATGGGAGGTTGCCAGGGACTGGGGGGGGGGGTGGAGGGAGGGACGAGCAGGAGGAGCACAGAGGTCTTAGGGCAGTGAAATTATTCTGTGTGGTGTAGGGGTGGACACATGACATCCTATATTAAGCACAACCTGGAGAACTATTCAAACCACAGAAGGAGCTGTGATGTGAACTGGGGACTTCAGAGAATGACGATGTATCAATATCAGTTCATTAATTTTTTAAATGTATTTATTTATTTGAGAGAGAGAGAGAGAGAGAGAGCATGCACGGGGGGCAGGGGAGCAGAGGGAGAAGGACAAGCAGACCCTGTGCCGAGTGTGAAGCCCGGCGCGGCTCTCGATCCCAGGACTCCAAGATCATGGCCTGAGCGGAGATCAGGGGTCGGACACTTAAGCAGCTGAACCACCCAGGGGCCCCGAGTGTACATTTATTTTTTAAATAAAAAGGAAACAGCAAATGCAGGAAAATTATGATGCCATTAATATCCACTGTTTGATAATATCCACTGTTCACTATTAAAAAAAAAAAACTACTGCATTTGGAAATGGCAAATAGGCAAGTTGCCTGTGTCTGGGGATCTGGGATAATGCGGGAGCCGGGCTAAGGAGGCTGAGGTGTTTTTTCACTAAAGCACGTTAAAAAATCTTCCTAAATTAGATCAGAAATTAATTTATAGCATATATATATATATATATATATGAAAACATAAGTGTGTGTGTGTGTGTGTGTGTGTGTGTGTGTGTTTAGGGAGGGAGTGAGGGGGAGGGGCAGAGGGGAGACAGAACCCGAAAAACCCTCCACGACCAGCATGGACCCTGACTCGGGGCTCGATCTCACGACCCTGAGATCATGACCTGGGCTGAAATCAAGAGCGGGATGCTTCGCTGACCGAGCCACCCAGGCGCCCCTTGCTAGAGCTTTCAAAACAAACATCATGTTTATCATAACATAAACCAACTGGAAAGTGTAGAGTTACTGTTCAAGCACCAATAGCTGTTCGTATTAAGGAAAAAAGTTAAGGTTTGCTTAAAAGGATCAAAGTTGGAAATATGAGAAAGAACGGTGCAGAGAAAAAAACTGAAGGCAGTTTTTGAGGCTTTCCCTTACTTGAAGAAACTCACTGTTTTCTAATGAATAAGCGTGTCTATGACTAGGGAAGAAACTGGCACGTGTTAGACCCTTGGGGTCCTGCTCAGCGGGGAACCTGCTCCTCCCTCTCCCTCTGCCCTTTCCCCGCGGCTCATGCTCTCTTTCTCTTTCTCTCTGTCCAATAAATAAATAAAATCTTAACAAAAGAAATAGAAGCATGAGCGAACATGGGTGCGGCTCTATCCACGCCCGTGCACGCGTGTGTGATGGGTGCGTACCACGTGCGTGTGTGTGCATTTGTTTGCTCCGACTTCAGAACATCAGTGCAGAGGCAGAAACTCAAAACGTGAAACTGAGAAAAGGTAGATCACGTCCCCTCTCCCCAGAACGCGTGTGAGACCTGCGGCAGCCTTCGCTTCCCGCAGAGAGAGGTTTCAGAAAGCAGCAGAATTCCAGTGTCCAAGTGAGAGGAAACAGCTGGTCCTTGAACTAAGTCATCATTCACGATTACGTGCAAGAGAACTAATTTTTTTTTTTTTTTTAAGACAGCACTGAGGAAGGTCAACATCATTGCGGAGAGAGCTGGAAGAGGACCAGAAGGAAATTCGGTCCTGAACTGAACCAACCCGGGAGCTGATTCATTTCGGAATAGGTCACCAAGTGTAAATAAAGCATGGGTCGAAAGGGTGTCTTGATGGGCAATCTTGTCATCCGGAGTGGGTTTGTGTATGAACAGGCACCTCCCCGCCGTAGGCGAGTCAGCCCCGGGAACTCGCTTCCTGGCCCAGCCAGCGAGGGCCGACCCCAGTTATCTTCCTCTTGGACAACTAAGCTCAAATAGTCAGGCAAGCATTTAAACTCATATATTTCCTATTGCAATTGCGGCTAGAATAGTACGCAAGATTTCAGAGCGGTGCGTCCTGTAGGTGCAAGGACACAATTGTTTGGAGGTCGAAGGATGGCAGAAGGCACGTTAGGTATAATCGACTGAATGGCAGGTTCGCAGAGGTCAGGTTCGGGCAGAACCTGAGGTGTCTACTTCCTAGGGAAGGGGTTCCCCGCAGATGTCTGGAAGGAGCTGACCGGATCCCGGATTGCCCTGGTGGGTCCTAAACTCAATCCCAAGTGTCCTTACAGGACAGACAGCCAGAGAACACCCAGAAGAGAGGAGGCCGTGGGACCGAGGAGGCAGAGGTCAGAGTGACAAGACTATAAGCAACGAAGTGTCAGATGGCAGAGCCGGAGCGACTCGGAACAGACTGTCCCCGCAGGCCCACACCTTGGTTTTGCCCCAGAGACACTGGGGTCGAGCCTCTGGCTTCTGGAGCGGTGATGGAATCCCTTTCCTTTGCGGTGAGCCACCAGATTTATCCAACACATTTTAGAGCGCTTTCCTCGGGGACACAGTGCTTAGCTGGTAAAAATGACTTTTTTACGCCTAACCTTCTAAAGCACTTGGAAACAGTTCTAAAGGTACACAGCGAAAGGAGGAACTTTTATCCATGAAAAGCTGTTGCATCTTGCTAAGAGCAGTGACAGCCTGTGGGCTTTGAGCCAGGAGCCATCCCCAGCCTCCCACTCGGTGTGGTGCAAACCCCGCTCTGGGGACAGGCTCGTGTGCCCCCAGCTCTGCTCTGGGGTAGGGGAGGTCCTGACACCATCATTTCCCCGCCGCTCTGTGCTGCGCAGCTGTGGCCCAGAGGATTGGCGTTCCCTTTATCCTGCACTCCGCTGTAGGGTTGGGGCTCTTCCCTGGTACAGAGGCTGACGGTACCTGGTTCGCAGCCCCTCTGGCTCATGGGGCGAGGCTCCGTGCTGGGAGGGGCAACCGGAAAAGATCAGGGGCCTCGGCTCTGCGGGAAGTGGGCACGTCCTCGCCAGGCCCTGTTCACTGATGCGGAGGTCCGCGGGGGAGAAGAAACCTGCCGGAGCCCTCTTGCGGGGACTGACTTTGTTTGGGACAGGGTGTGGGGAAGTTGGTGCCCGCGGGATTATCCAAAACAGCAGAGATCTGAGTGGTGAGCCGCGGGCAGGCTGGCGCTGGGGGGCCCGCGGCACCCAGGGAAATGGTTGGTCCGCTACAAATGTAACAAAGAGAATCAGAAAAAGGACTACCCTGCAGGGGTTGAAACCAGCCTCAAAACTCTGAGCATCGGGCTCTGTCGAAACACCCAACGGTAATTGGGTCAGGCTGTGCCAAGTGTGGTGGGAAGCACTGTCGGATCAGCTAGCGACACGGGGAGGCTCACAGGCTCTCGAGGGCAAGAGAGGGAGGCCGGCCAGATGCTCAGCGGGGGGCCAGGGACCAGTGCCTGGGGACCCGAGGAAGCCGCTGCCGCCACGGGCGGCAGAGACCGTGCCACCGCCCGGTTTGGGCTCTGGCAGATGGCAACCCTCAGCACCACGGGACAGACGCCAGCCGCACTCAGCCAAGTCAGCTGACGAGAAACCCCAACACACTTTGGGTGCAGGGTCTCGGCGTCCTGGCTAATGGTACTGTATCAGCTGACGGGCCCAGGTTCCAACCAAACGTGACAAGGTACATGACAGGTTCTTCCTGCTTCTCATACATCCTAGGTGGGGGGCGGCAGGGGTGTTCCATTCGGAGGGACAAACAGACGCCGACTAAAAAAATAGCTCCTTCAACATCCGTTTGCCTTTGCTAAGGAACGGGAGAAGCATGGCTCCCATGGCCTGAATGTCTGTCCTTTCCCCAAATTCCCAAGTGGGAGGCCAAATCATGGTGTCAGCAGGTGGGGCTTTTGGAGGGGTGGGTAGGTCACGAGGGTGGAGTCCTCGAAAATGGGGTTCTTGTCCTCTTAAGGGAGATGGGAGAGAGAGATGGGCTTTACTCCCCACTCGAGGACTTGGGGCGGGCAGCCGTCTGCAAGCTGGGAAGAGAGCCCCTCGGCAGACACCAAACCTACCGGCGCCTGGTCCTGAACTCCCAGCCTCCGGGAGTGTGAGAAGTAAGTGTCTGCTGTTTGACTCACCCAGGCTGGGCTGTTCTGAGACAGCAGCCTTGTCAAACCACAGAACACCTTTCTGGAAACACCTGTCTTATTCCCGCCACATACCAGCTGAAAAGCCCGGGCTCCCCCGCTTACAGGGGCCGAGCAGCTAGCAATGTGCCATCCCAGCACCCCGGGCTTTTACCTGGCATGAACCAGTGTGGGAGCCCCCCCCCCCCCACCCCGCAGAGCCGGCTCACCTGTGATGCACTAGCTCTCCGGTTCGGGGGGGGGGGTCTGTTTGTGTTTGTCGTATTATTACCATTTTCAGCTTATGCAAGTCACAATAGTTGCAGATCTCACCCAACAGGTAAAGGGGGTGAAATCACTTGCACTTTACTATTCTCTTTCTCTCTTTCACAGTGTAACTTCTTTAGGCAAAGTCTCAAGTCCTTAAATTTTAAGATAAATGGAGGATAATCAACTGTTCTCTCTCTTAAGACACCCATCTCTCTGCCTCAGGAGGCCACAGTTTAAGCAGCGACCCTGGGAACAAGAGAGACGCATTTGGTCTACTGTCCTGCTTTGTCCAGCGCTCTCCCTGTGATGGAGGATGAAGCTTCTGGCCGCTCCCCGAATCACCGGGAAAGGAAATTGCACTGAGAGCAGGGCTTCTAGCGGCCGTCTACACTGTGATGGGCAATGGTGGTGTTCTTCTCTGGGGACTGGGCTGCACAGCTGTGATCCGTGCCCGCTGCTTCTGATTCTCGGCGTCTCGACATTAATCGACGTGCATTTCTGCGTGCCCCTCCAGCAGCGTTCGGCCCTCAGGGGGAACCGGAGTTGGCCTCTTTCCTTCAGGCTCCCACCTTGCCTCGGGGGTTGCCGGGGAGGTGGGCACGGGAAGGGGAGGAGGGAAGTGAAAACATCCAAACCAGCGTGGGTGCTTTTGGAAAGGGATCAGGACGCTGAAGGAAAGCACAGTGTGTTCCGAGGGAGGATGGGGATGTTTAAACAGAAAATAGTACCCAGAACCAGGCCGTTTGCTGGATTTCAGAGAGTAAGTAGGTTACCTGGGAGAGAAAGGACGTTCTGGAGATAAATCACAACCTGTCGCAGAGGAAGCTATTCATTTCCTCAACTGTGTCTCATTAGGGCGTCCGTAAGCGCCGGTCAAGCCGGACCAGGTGCGATGTCTAGACTCTGGGACGCTCCTATCCTGAACCCCGTTTGTAAGAAGAGGGACAACTTGGAGGGTGGGTCGCACGGGCTACCCACCTGCCCCCTCCCCGGCCCCCTTCCCCTTCCCCGCAGCGCTCTCAGCACCTCCGAGCTGCAGACGCGATTCTGGGTTTTCAGGGAGCCCTCGTGGCTCATTTATGCTGCGGGTCCCTCAGCATCCCCGAGAGTGCTCGCCACATACTGACTCCCCGGTGATCCCCCTGGCGGCTGCAGCCCCACAGACCACACGTGGCTCCAGAGCTGTCATCTGAACACGGTGCTGGGCACGGAGACCCGCGTCCTGCCCGAGGCGAGACCAGCACCCAGGCAACTTGGCTCACAGCTGTCTTGCTTCCTCAAGCTCTATGTGCTGATGTCGCTTCAGTAGAATGAAGTCTGAGCAGCTCACACAATGCTGTGGCCCACGTCGAGCTCTGGTTACTTTGACAGACGGACACAGGGTTCCCTGCACAGTTTCCAGCCGCAGCTGCCCAGGTAGGCATGCACGTGCCCTCTCTCTCATCCTGGGTTAGTGGCTGGCAGGTGGCTCAAACACAATAAGCAACGGATTAGAGATACCAGCTTTTAGAGAAAACAGGCTTTCTGCTAAAAAATGATCTCGTGCATCTGGGTTGGGCAGGCGCCACTTAACTGAGCTTATACTCTGGATGCTGGCAGCTTCTCATTTTACTTTCCTACTTCCAACATCACCCTGGGTCCAGACAGGGCAATGGAGCCCCCACGGCCCAGCACCCACGTGTGGGTGTGGACACCCAGGCTTAGGGATGGTCAGCTTGGAACCAGAAGCCACACAATGGGGAGCCTGGGTCAGAGCCTACGTTCTCAGGTTTTGCCTCCTGTTCACAGCCGGGCCGTCACTGTGTTCAGGTTTTATTACAGATGCTTTTAAAACAGTAATAGGTGAATTAATAAACTGTATCCCAAACCCCCAGTCTTTCTCTTGATCGTTGGCATAGTCCTGCGGGAGAGGCTGTGGCCCTGCATTGGGTGGTGGAAGGTGACCCCAAGAGCCATGGACACATCCCCAGTGCATGGCCTCCATCCTGTGGGCAAGGGTGGCCCCAGAGCAATCATATGAGAGGGGGCAGCGGTCAGACCTGGCCTGTTCCTACAGGTAAGACCCGCTCCTACTCCTGCCACAGTTTCTCAGCACAGAAACCAGAGCTCCGGTTAGTGCCGAGACAACCGTGAGGCTGGGTGGGATGGGGATGCTCTCCTGGGATGGTACGGGCTGAGTGGGAAACCTGCGTGCATCGCTGGTGGAGGGGGCGTCCCCCCAACTCTGTCCGGGAATGGCCTGCAATGGCATGAACAAGAGCCCCACCCGCCAGCAGCCCCCGGAAAGCTCTTCCCTCCTCAAACCTGAGATCACTTACGAGCAAACGAGCATTTGCTCAAACTTTGCCCTAACTCTAGAATAGCAAAAATCCCTTGTCCGAGCACCCGTAGCTTTTCCTGTGGGTCTGTTCAAAGCTAAGGTCTGCGCGAGCTTGTGTCGCGGAGCGAGCGGGAGGATGCTGGGGGACAGGGCTCCGGCTGGTCCAGCCCCCTCCCTCGTGAGCGGCACTGGGAGAGACAGGAAGGTGGTTTCCACTGACGTTGGACTCGTCTCTGGAAACACAGGCTCCCCTGCAAGGAAAGAAGCTTGTTGTGCAATGCGGAGAATGGGGCGAGGACCACAGATTCATCATCAAGCAACTTGGTGGAAACAGGAGACGAGACGGTGTGTCTAAACAGAAAGGTCTGTTTAGGGAAAATGGCAAGACGGGATCGGGCCAAGCCCCCGTCGCTCAGAAGCTCCTCTCAGGTGCATGTGACTCAGCGTTCCTGTAGCTGCAGCCACACATCAAGGAGCACATAGCTCCTTCCCGACCGTTTCAGGCAGGTTTGCTCCCCAGCAGGTGCCGTGGCAGCCACTGTGAGACACGCCACGCCGGGTCCTGGCCAGAGTCCTCGGCGGCCAAGCCCTGGGTCTCTTTAGAGCAGACTTGAATTCGATTAAACTCTGTGAACTTAACCTATTTGCCGATCTCTCAGCTAGACAACCTGCACTTGGCAGACACTGGTGACGCCGGAGGGTGCCGAGCTCAGGTCTGCGTGCGGGGTGTCTAGGACGTGTCTACTGCGGCGCACTGCCCCCCCCCCCATGCCGGCTCGGGCACACGCGTGCCCCTTCCCTGCGGTCTGGTTGGAAGCTTCAGCTGGGGAACCAGTGAGCCTAGCGACCCTGCGGGGAGAATGCACGTCGGGGCTTAGGGACTGTCTCTGTGGCAATGCCCCCCACCGTCCACCGTCCCGGGAACCAAGGCTCCGAGCTGGAGAGCAGCCAGGAGGTTTTCCATAACCGTCCTAGTAGAAAATCGTCCACCTCTGCCTGAACACCTGCACTGATTCCCGCAGCCGTCTCGCCCGCGTGGATGAAGGAACTCCCAGACCCTGTCCTGGGCGGCCCGTGACACTAAGCCAACTCGCCATGCTTGACTTCTCGGCAAAGGGATGGCCGTGGAACCGAGGCAGTGAGGACAGTCCACGGCGCCTCCCCGGGGTCACCGCTTCCTCCCAGGCCTGGGTCCTCCTTCCCTCACTCACACCTGTCCTCGGTGTCATCCTGTCCTCCCGGCAGCCGCGGCTGGCCTTGCCTGGGTTTTCACTCAGAGCCGATTTGCTGGAGTCCCGGAGAGTCTGGGTGAATCTGCCTCCAGCCACATAGGCCGTGATTTGGGAGGGGGCTCAAATCCGGTCCCTCCCCTCCAAGGTGCGGGTGGTTTGCTCTCAGGAAGCCGAGTCCCTGGAACACGTAGCCGTCTGCTTCTGGGGACCATTTCCTACCCGGGGAGAGCTTCCTGTCAAGACGGACACGACCTTCTCCAACGGATGCCGTGCAAGGGACCACCGTGCATGGTAGGTGCCCGATTGCTATGCTTTTCTTTGCAAAACCTGGGGCTCCATGACTTTCAGTCCAGGGGTGCAGACAGGGGTCCCGCTGACCCTGCCCCGCCTGCACTCTCGTGAGGGACATGGCTCCCTGCCTCTGAGTGTCTTCAACATCGACAGGGAGGACATCTCGGTGAGTGAGAGCAGTAGATGACTTGGGTGGTCTCCGTGTCTTCAAACGTGCTTGCGGTAACCAGAGGCTCCGTCAACATGCCACCTCACCTGATGCCCCAGCCTGTACCTAGTTAGCATTCTGGGGCTTGGAGGCAGGAAGGTCTGATTTCAGAATCACCTAAATTTCCAATCCTGATCCAAAAAAAAAGGAAAGCAAGAGAGAGGAAGGGAGGGAAGGGGAGAGAGAGAAAGAGAGAAGGAGAGACAGAGGGTAACACTACGTTCTTCCCAAATTCCTTTTTTGCATTAGATGGGATTGTGAGTACGTGTACATTTCCTGGCAGGGTATCCACTTCAAGGCAAATTTCTCTCCTAATTTTCAGTTCTTCCTCCCACGGGATTGCTCTGAGGCAGTTGACCTAACCCCAGACTTCCCTCCGCTCAGAGCAATGCCTGCTGCTTCATGTGGACTGTGTCCACCGTCCCAGGAGCAGGCATAGAGAGTCCCGGGCAGGCGGGCTGGGAGGAGCTGGGGACAGGAAAGCCTGCGCCCAGCAGAGCAGAAGGACGTTGGCGACGCCCGATGGAAAGGACCGGCTGGAGCATCGTCAGGCCCCTTGAATGGTTCCTCAATGTTCAGACACACGTGATTGGAGCTTTTCCACGTGTCAGTTCAATAGCAAGTTGGTTGGGACAAACCTCCAGGCTTGGGACAAGGCGCAGCTTGTCCTGGTGGCCGCGTCTCCCCGACGGCGGCCCCGAGAGGCTGACGACCAGCTCAGGAGACTCTTGGCAAAGACAGAAGAGGCTCAGAGGAGAAGCAGTGGGAGCCCCAGCACCTGCGCACGAGGCAAAGACGGCTGCTTCCCGTTCCTCGTCGCAGACACCAGCCACCCCCCAGCCTGAGGTACAGACAGGCCTGTCCAGGCTGATGGACACTGGGGCTCTCGGGCCGCTCGGGGCTCGTGGTGGCGGCTGCTTTCCCGTTTCCAGTAGCTCCATTTCTGGAGTTTCCCAACAGACCTGCGGGGCAGGGTCTCCAGCCATCCAGGTGACACCGACTTGAACCCTCTCCACGGGGCAGTCCTGTTGTTACCGTCCTGGCCATAAGCCAGGAGACTTCCCAGCGCCAGAAGGGAAGAGCCGCTGGCCTGCAGACGGGAGGAAACGGGAAGGAAGCAGGTGGCCTGAGAACCCCCGAGAGCTCCTGCCAGGGGCCTGCTCCCTGTCTGGACCAGCCTGGGAGTCTCTCCCAGGCTTGGTTTTCCCTGCGACCCCTGCGGCGGGGGTGCTGGAGGCCGCCTCCCGTCCTCCCGGCCCAGATGACCGTTCTTGGAGGAAGACGCCTTTCTCAACACGAAGCCAGAAACACAGCTGAGAGGCCGAGGGCTGAGGATAAAGGGAGCGACCCTTCCCATCCTGGCCTCCTGTGGGGTCACTTACACAGCGGCAGACACCTTGAGGATCTCAAGGCGCCCGTCTTCCCCTCGGCGAAGGTACCACTGGAGGCGGACGGGACTTCAGGATTTCCCCTCACCTCGGGCAGCGTGCAGACTCCTGCGACAGCCCTCAGGCGAGCGTGCTCGTGTCTCCGGTAGCTGACTGCTTACGCACCGCGGGCGTGGTGAAGTCACCCGTGCTTCTCTGGCTCTCCACCCGTCATCTTAGCTGTGCTCTGTGAAGTACGGGGATGCGGTCAGAGCCTCCGACAGTCCGCGCTCCCTCGAACCCCCCGGCCTGTGTGTCCCTCCCATGGCAACCTGGACCCACGACCTTGCTGCCTCTCCCACCCCGCCTCCGTGTGCGCATGCGAACACCGCAAGGCGCCTTTGGGAAACTTCGCGGTGGACTGAGGATTTAGGGTGCTATCCATGAGATTATTTCAAGGTCAATCCCATCCCCTACCAAGTCCTCGGTTCCTTTCTTCTATTTTTTTTTAAATCTTTATTTTTAATCACTGGAACTAGGATAAAACATTTGAGCTGAGAAATATTTAGTAGGATCTGTGTTAAGCAGAGGATAAGTAAGTCGTCTGGAGAGGAACATGTTACTCGAAGCTCATCTGTACGTTTTTGTGATTTTTCTGAATGTGCTTACGTAACTGTTCTCTTTGTGTTTTTAATGTTCCCTGCTCTTCTCGGTTCGGGCCAGCGTGTGAGGCAGACACGCCGAGATAGCGGAAGAGTGATTTTCCAGAGAAGCCACAGTAGAATGACATTGACCTCCTCCCCTCTGTTCCCAGATGCAATCCAAAAATCCCAGAAATGGGAGACTGAAGTCACCCTCTTCAGGGTCTATGACCCCATCTTTATTTCTTTACCATAAATAACTTGTAGAGACTCCAAAGACACACATGCAATATGGTTAAGACAAGGGAAACCTTGAATGGGGAGAGGGATAAACACATCGGTTACCCCGAAGCATGGCCATTGGAATCGGGCAGCACGCTGACCTCATCCGGGCACCTTCACAGCCGAGATGAAAGGGAAGACACTGTCACTCAAACGCTTGTCATTATCTTATTAAGAAGAGAAATGAGGGGGCACCTGGGGGACTCAGTCGTTAAGCCTCTGCCTTCGGCTCAGGTCATGATCTTGGGGTCCTGGGATCGAGTCCCACATCGGGGTCCCTGCTCAGTGCAGAGCTTGCCTCTCCCTCTCCCTCTGCCCTTGCCGCCCACCCCTGCTTGTGCTCTCTCTCTCCATCTCATGTAAATAAATAAAAACTTTAAAAATAAAGAAGAAGAAGAACATTGAAATCACGTCTATGACCCATAAACTAGTCCCAGCATTAAATTCCAAAAGGATGTACTGAACCTTGGGACCTTGAAGGCTCATTGCCTCGCATGACATATAAACACTCTCGGGAAGGTTTTCTGAGACATACGGATTAAAGTCTCAGGTGTAACATGCTTGCAGGGGCAGAACTAGAAAGGTCCAGCTGCCCCTGCGTTTGGGGTCAAATTTATTAGGAAGACGTGTGTGCCGTGGCCAACCACTTCCTAAGTCGAATTTGTTGCCCCTTTGTCATCCCCTGAACACCCCTGTACACTACGACAACCAAGTGGCAAACCTGCCCTGTAGTGAGCACACCGCTGAGCCTGCGGCCGATGTGGGGGAAATTCCTGGGGACTTGACTCGTTTCACCGAACCGCTTGTATGAACGCCTTGAACAACGTGGGACCAACCGAGGAGAGGAGACGGGAAGTCAGCATTCCAGAGAAGACACGGTGGGGAGCCCTACAGGTCTCCCTCTGGGCAGGGGCTGGGAACCCACCTTCCCCCTCTTTGTACTGAGTTTGAAAAAACATCTAAAAATAATGGATCAATCAAAGGACAGAGGAGGGGCAACCCTTATTCCTTAAGCTGTAACCATCATTGAGTTCCTTGTGAATCCCGGGTTTGCGGCGCGGGGGCAAACATAGCTTCGCGGAGAGGCTGCGCACCTTTTTACGTAAAGCTGACATTTCTACTTACAGTTTTCTCTTTTCTGACAATATACCCTGGGCATCTTCCCACAATACTATGAACAGACCCTTCTTCTATATTTAACACCCGCATCGTGCCCAGGTGTACGGCTGCCTCGTGAGAGGTAACAGGCCCTTGGTCAGCGGGCGCGGATTGTCCTCAGTTGTTATTGTTATGAAGAAAGGATCTGGAGCCCATGTCCACGTACACTTACGTACACGTATCCGGAGGTTCAAGTTCTCGATTTGGATCAGACGGCACTGACATGTAAGATTCCGGTCCGGATGTCTGAATCACCCTCCAAACAGACTGAATTCACGTTTCCTGTGACACCGTGGAACCTGGAACCCCCTTCCCCCACTCACTCAAGTGAACACTGAAAACAGACAAAAAGTCAGCCAAGTTTTTCTTTGTTCTTACGTTTAAGAAAGATTTTTTAGGCGCAAGTCTTAAAGTATCCGGCACTTAGTTCTTTTGGGGGGGGTCAATACGATACGGCCCCTTTGTCTTCTCAGACGGCAGGCAGTTTCCCCTAAGTCCAGGGATTGAATGACTCTTCTCTGCCATCTGGAAATGCACACATTCAAAGCCAGGAAAGAATGACCAAGTGCCTTCGAGACGTATGAAACCGTGCCAGCCTCCTACCGCGGAAGATCCTTCAGGCCCCGAGCTTTGGAAGACCAGAGTGACGGGGGCGGTGGATGGGTGGGTTTCAGACCCACACGGCACCGTACAGGTGGTGTGTGGCCCGGACGGTCCCGTCGTCTCTCAGCACAATCTCTGGGTGGCTTTCTTAGGGGATAATTGCCAACTCGCCAGGAAGAGCCGGTGGGAGGCTTTAAGAAGGACGGACGTAGCCATCGACAGGGGAGCTGATGGCTTCCGGAAACAGATGAGCTCAGCCCCGCAGGGGTCCCGCTGGTTGTCGGAGCTCCCGTCCTTCCCCTGGAGTGGGACTGAGATCCCCACCGGGGAAGTTCACCTCAGGCTCCAATTCCCACGGCTTGGAGGGCAAAGACCTCCAGGCGATGAGCAAAGAGGGGCCAAGACGGAGGGACAGTCTCCATGAGAGCCCGGAGGCCCAGAGCCGTGAGCGTGTGTACGGGACTCTGGGGCGGAGGCCGAGGAGGGTGGGTTTAGGCGCGAGCGTATGCTGAACCCCGGGGGCAGTGCCGTGTGCGTGGGTGGGGGGACACGGAGACGACTGGGCACTGGTCATGTGACGCACCCTGGGGGCTCCACAGACATGAACTGAACGAGTCAGTAACTCATCCGGGTGACTGTGAATGTCCAGGCGATGAAGAGGCTGCCTCAAAATCCGTCCCGTGTTCCAAGGCACGATGGGCCGGTGTCGAGACGGAGCACGGGTGAGCGTGCCTGCCTCGGTGGGCCTGCCACGGGGGTCCACGTGGCTGAGCCCAGACTTACTTTGTCATCCAAGACTCAACATGCCGAGGAATGGAAAGCGGTCAGGCCGGGCTGACCCCCGTCGGAGGATCCACTGTTTTCTGGGAGGTGGAGACGTTGCATTTTCCTGGATTCTCCTTTTCCCAGGACCACAGGGCCTCGCTGGTCCTGGCTGCTGCCATCCTGGGGGAGGTGTGCCAAGTGCCAGGTGCCCCCAGCAGGCTGTATCCCGCAGGTGAATTCCCTGCTCTGTGCAGGGAACAAAACATGAGCAGAGCCCAGCGGGAGGGTTCAAGCCCAGATGGGTCTCGGTGCACGCGCTCACTTACGTAGACAGAGTGAATGTATTGGGGAAAATCTGGGAAATACCGAGACGCCACCCTCACCACGCCACCCCCTGAAGGTCCCACAGGTAGTTACACACGACGCGGAGGCTGGACTTGAGGGTTCCCAGAGCAGAACCCTTGAACCACGTCAGCAAAACTAAACCCAGTGTCTCACCAACATGAAGGAAACCTGACTTAGCTGATGTCTGGTTAACGTCTCCGGCGATTGTGAAAGGATTTCACATCGTCTTCCTGCAAATGGTATAAGACAACCACTTTTAGCCAATTTGCCTGCTGTCTGGAAATGCCCAGGGTCATGGCCAACCACCTTCCAGGGTGAACCTGCTCATCGTCACCTTGCAGGCCCCCCGTGCCCCCACCCCGTGCCCTCACCCCTTACCCCCATCCTGTGCTCCCCAGTGCCCCCCTGTGCCGCGAGCTTCCCGTCGGTTCAATCTGGAAGCTCCCTCCCATTTGGCTTTTCTTCCACACACACTGAACTCTAATGAAATACTAGTTACTGATTTCGGGGTGTTAATTTTGCTATTTCTGGGTTTTTGACATCACCTTATCCCTTACTCTTTTGGTATCTAACCTCTCAAACTTGGGATTTTTTTTTTCTTTCCTAAAACGATGCTTTTACTCAAAACCAAAACACAAAAGATGTTCTGAGCTACTAAACACAGCTGGACAGTTAGCCCAGCGAAGGGAACCTCGCCATCTCTGCTCCGGGAAAGCCGTGCGGATCCACTAGAAACACAAGCACGTGCAACACGTCAGGTGGGACACCCAGTGTCCACTATTTTATTTACCTTGTGTTTCCTTTACTACTGGGGGTTTGATTTTTTTTTCCTTTTTTCTTTCTTTCTTTCTTTTTTTCTCTTTTCTTTTGTGGTTGTCTTGTGTTGTTACCGTGACTTATTTCTTCTTCGATGATTTGCCCATTTATAATGCTTGTTGAATTGCCTCTGGAACAGTTTCCAATCACAAGCGTGAAGCTGTGGTTTCTCTAAGAGTATCAATACTCGTAGATGGTACGTATTCTAATTGCTTTTTAAAATGTTTACTGTTTTAATACTGTACTTTAATACTTTCATACTGTTTCTTATTCTCCCTATTCTCACAAGTGTAGGCTTTCTCAGGCAGGTTTTTTTCTGCCCTAAAAATGACTCTATTCTTTAAAAATGTTTCTGTTTGAATGTTTCCCCATTCAATTTTAATCAGAAGCAAATACATTGTTTCAGTTGTGAGTGCGACAATTAGCTTGCCAGTTTTCTATCCTTTCCTTCTATGTTTGTAATAACATAATTAATTTCAATATAATCTTATATTCCCCATTTATATTTAACATTGTTAAACAAAAACTAGTCTGTTTCCTCAAAATCACTTCCTTTTCCCATTTATCTGCCTCTCTGCTGGGCTGTGTCTGTACCAGTCTTTTAGTTATAATTTTATGATGCATCTTATCATCTAAAATGGTAAGCTCACCATTGATACTTTTATTAAAGTTTGTTTTTTTTTTCTAATTTGAGAGAGAGAATACAAGCAGGGGGGAAGGGACAGAGGGAGAGACAGAAGCAGGCTCACTGCTCAGCGGGGCTCTATCCCAGGATCCCGGGATCATGACTTGAGCCTAGGGCACACACTTAACAGACTGAGCCACCCAGGCGCCCCAACACCATTGATTTTTAAGAATATTTTCAGGGATAATTTAATATTTTCTGCTCAAAGATGAATGCTACCATCATGTTACATAATTACTTATTCCATGAGAATTCCATTGTGGTTATATATGGATAATTTGGGGAGTACTAAAATATTTTTACTGCAAAAATTTATAGTTTATCATCATTTATGCACGTGGTCTTTTTTGTGTTACTTTCCTACACTCGTATCCTAATGGACCCAATATTTGTCCATATTACAATTGGGCTCATATCCTCCCCTAGTAGCAGCCACTTGGAAGTAAATTTTATAGCAGGGTCCTCAATGCCTATAAAGCTGGCCACCACCTTCAGAATTAAGAGCATCTCAGCCTTGTCCCCCGAATCCCCTGCAGAAGCAACGACCACCGTGACCTTTGGGTGTCTTGCCGTCTTCTCTCCCGGTTGTAATAGGTTTTCAGAAAATGGTATCGCACTATATGTTATACACCCAACTTTCTTTTTTGTGGTTCATGTTCTAATTACAAGCCGTGTTAGTGCTGTAGCCAAGGACAGCTACGGTCCCTTCATTTTCATGGCGTGTAATATTTTGTTGGGTGAAGACCTCAGTTTAATTCAGCGGTTTCCATGGATGACCAATAGAGTTGTTTCCATTACTTCATTCCTGAAGAAATTATGCTTTTAATCGCACGACACCTGGCATGGACTTGAAAGTCCAGCAAACACATAAATAAATAAGAATAAAAAGAAGGAAAATGAGTTAGACGAGACACAGGTGGCCAGATGCGGAGGACAGTCGAATCCGGCTGAAACATATGTGGAGGCTGTTGGGCTATTCTGGGTATTTCTGGGTCATTTTAAAACTTAAAATGGGCAACTTGAAAAAAATAGAATTGGAAACGACTACCTGGAGTTTGTTTACAAGACACTGGTAGACACGAGCTTTATTCCTCCACCAGCCAGATTTAAGGACAGAATCACCAAGTCGAAAGCCCCTGGGTGGATCTGATGATGCCATCGTCGTCTGGGGGCACAGAAATGCCTTAGATCCTTGTGTACCCCAACACCTGCTCTTATTTAACTATTTTTAAAAATCTGCATTTCTTTTCATGTGTTTCTGTCCCATTTATATTCCGTATGGAAAATCCTTATTCCTATATTTTGAAAATTTTAAAAAACAAGGTTATTTGTGTTTTTCTTCCTTTCTTGCTAATTAGGAGTTCTTGTTTCTGTTTTTGTCTTTTAATATATTTTGTATGTGAAATTTTGGTGTTCTTTTTTTCTTTCATTCTCTCTTTACTTGCCTCTCAGTGTTTTTTGATGAACAAATGTTCTTAATTTGAATGTAGTTGAATCAATCTTTTATTTTATTCTTAGCAATTTTGGGGGGTATTATTTTATAAATCCTTCCTTGATTTATGATCCATAAAGATAGCCTCCCATGTATCTTTCTAAGTGTTTCAGAGTTTTAAAAAATGTGTTTCAGAGTTTTGCATTTTGCACTTAAATCATTTGAGTCCAACTAAATTTGTATGTCATTATTTTTTGGCAGGAATTCACTTTTCTTTTGTTCCATGTGCATAACACGCTTCAAACGCTTCTTTCCCACTCTTGGTCGGCATTCCTCCTTCTCCCAGGCTGCAAAGTGGAAACGATTGTGAGTGTCTGTGTTAGACCATGAGGTGGGTGAGGAGGTCCATCAGAAAAGCCCCCGTAAAGCCAGAAGGAGCTTATACCACTACCGAACATCAACCCTCCCGCTGAGCCATCCGACAGACTCACTCTCCTGGAGAGGAAAATTAAAACGAATTTGATTCATTAGCCTCTGATGAGTTTGTATTAAAATTCAACAATTAAATATAAATCTTAAAACAGAGTTCCCTGTGTCTTCGCCTCTTCCCCACTTACTCCTAGCCCAGTTTTTTATTTGTGTAGAGTTAAACTTAATTCCTAATACGTGGTACGGATTCTGGTAATGACTTTCGTCAAATGCATTTTTATATTCATGGACAAGAATGAGGCGGTAAATGTACAGGACTTTTGCTTTGAACTCTCAGAATCCCCTGCCTCCTCCTCTGACCGTGTTCTAGAAGGATCTTTCATCACACTTGTGATGACTGACTCTTTCCATCCTGCCATGAAAGACCTCTGTTCAAGACCATCAGTGTCCGTGAAGCAAAAGTGGATACAGCTAAAAATAGAAAGAAACAAAATCAAAATGATATTTGGGGATTTTAATACCTTACCCTTGGCCATTGATACAATGAACAGAGAAAATTAGCCAAGGAGAGAATCGATTGCCACCATGAGCCCACAGAATTGGATGGACACGCAGAGAACACTCCATCCGGAATTAGCGGGATATACACTCTTTTCAAGCCCACGTGGCAAATTGACCAATACAGACCAAATCCTGGTCACGAAAGACGACAACAACAATAAAAAATAAATTACAAAAATAAATAAAAAATAAATTTAAAAGAACTGAGACCACACAGGACGTGCTTTCTCACCACAGTGGAATCAAACTCTGGAAGTCAACAGCAGAAAGGCAACAGCAAAATATTCCAAACAACTTGGAAAATAAATTACACACTTCTAGCTAACCCACGGGTCAAAAAGAAGTCTCAAAGGAAATTTATATGTAGAACTGAGTGTAAATGAATAAAACCCATCAAAACTTGTGGGATGAGGGCATGACAGTCCAGACAGGACAGTGTAGACCTGTTTCCCCTGCACATCCCATTCTACAGGACTAGATACCCTACAGATGGCACCATTATAGCCAAAGGGGAACTTTGCAAGGTCTTAAGAAAGAGGACAGCTGGTGTGGGGCCTCATGACTGGAGGACGAGCTCAACAGTAGACAGTCTGTGTCCTTTTACCCAGACCAGGAAGACCAAGAATAACTTGGCATTTTCTGTCCCTTGACACCACAACAAAGGACTGCCCTGGAACCTTATTCCTTGTGGATGGGATCCGCACCCCTCATACCATACGAGTACAGACTGACACTGTGGTGAGGGGTGGATTGGGAGCCCCACTAGGAATAAGTGAGCAGAGAAGGTACTCCCTTTCCCCACTGGGCCTGACATTTCCCTTCTGGACTCCCAGTGGGATCTGCCTAGAGCAAATACCCCATCCTGGAGGCCTCTTTGTCTCCACAGATCTGGGGACCCTCTCCCTGACCAGAGCACCCAGTCACACAGGTAGACCCAGCAGAAGGCCCACAGCCACAATAAGCAAACAGCCTGAGAAGTCTCTTTCCAACAACCTTACACCCCCAATCTCACTCAAAGACAACTCCCAGCCCGCCCCAGCTGAGAGACATCAGAATCTCAGCCTGGGGAAACCCTCTGTGCCTCCACAGGGAATGCCAGAAGGGATGAGGGGGAGCCGCTTGGCCACCAGAGTAATGGATCAGACCAAAGTGACACAGGAACCCTGAAAAGCAAACTTCCAATGGAACCAGATCCCATGAATGCCGGCCAAGTACTCCCCTCCCCTAAATCTAAGAAGGGGGGTTTCATGCCAAGGTGAAAAGTTCTGTAGAACCTGGAGCCTCCTAATATTGTGGACCAAACAATGAGGACACAGCAGGAAGTTACCCGTCAGCCCAAGAACCAAGGAAATCACATCTTGAATGAGAAAAAGCACTCAGTTGATGCCAAGACAAATCAGAGGCCAGAATCACCTGAGAATTATGAATTATCATAGGAAAATGTGTAAAAATAGGAAATCTCAGCAGAAAAGTAGAACTCATAAAAAGAACATAATAAAATTGTAGAACTGAAAAGTACAATGATTAAAAAATAAAATGAAATAAGATTTGCTGGGTAGGCTCAGTAAGAGAGCAGAGATGACAGAGGACAGAGCTGATTCCTTGAGGATGGACCAACAGAACTCACCTACTCTGAACCCAGGGAGAAAAGAGGCCGAAAATAAGTGAACAGAAACTCAGGGAACTTGGGACAATAATAAAAGACAGAACATTTGCACCTTGGGGGTCCCACAAAGACAGAATAATGTCTGACAACTTCCCAGTTTGACAAAAGACATGAACCTACATATCCGAGAAGCTGAACAGACCCTAAATGGGGAAAAATCTAAAGAAAAACATGCAAAGGTCATAACTGACATTCTGGAAACTGAAAGGAGGGAAATCTTGCAAGAAACCAAGTGAGGCAGCAAAGGACCTGTGTAGGGTGAGGAGACAGAGGCCCTCTGCCTGCCGCTCCCCCTGCTTGTGCTCTCTCTCTTTCTCTAAAGTAAATAATTTTTTTTAATAAAAGAAAACATGTGTGACACACAGTTAAAGCAGTACTGAAAGGCAGATGAGTTTCATTCATGCTTACAGGAAATCAGCAAACGCTCTAAGCTAATAAGCAAAGTTTTTCTGTTAAGAAATAAGAAAGAGGGGAGCAGACACACTCACTGAGCAGAAGGAGGAAACAACGAAGACCAGAGACCAACAGCATTGAAAACTGGGAAACTGTAGAGAGAATCTGTGAAAGAAAAGGCTGATTCTTCCCCCCCAAACAAACAAACAAACAAAATTCAATAAAATTTCTACATCTGTAGCAAGATTGCAAATAAGAGAAGGAGGAAAGATGGGCATCTCTGAGAGCAGAAGGGCTCGGGGAACCTCACGGACCCTACAGAGCCACAGACCCACCATCTACACTTCCCAAAGCAATGGACCAATTCCTTGAAGACCAAGAACACACCAACGTCTGGGGAAGTTCAGCTGCTTCTTATAAAACCGCACGTGGGGTCACCATGCAGCCCCGTGACTACAATATTGAGCCTTTATCCCAGAGACATGTGAGCTCAGGTTCACCCACAGCAGCCGGATTCACGGCAGCTGAGAGCGGAGGCCGCCTGACGTCCCTCGGCGGGAACGGCGAAGAGGCCCTTTGGTGCACCCACACCCGGGATCCCACTCCCCGCAGAGCCACGCCCCGCCATGAGGACAATCTCGGGGGTGCACACTTGACATCGCACTCAAGTTACACATGAGGATTCCACGGAGAGAGAGCGGTTGAAGGGAGAAACCACAGGACCTCCTTGTACATTTTTTCACGATTTCTTGTCACCTATAATTGTTTCAAGGTATAAAGTTCAAGGCAAGTGAGTCGTATGGAGGCCACCACCACCGTCCGTCGTGCTACTGAGAATGTGCATAAGACCAGCATGACGAGCTCCTACTGTCCCGAGCGCAGATCAGAAGCCTTGGGTTTGAGTTGGATGTGAATCAAGACTAGAGGGAGTCTGAACACGGGTCAGATGCCACCGCTGGGTGAAGTCCCACTCCGCTCCAAACCCTCCCAGGGATTCCCATGATTTCTCTGTAAAAACTGTCTTTCCAGAATGCTGTATGGCCACTGACATGGTCTGACTGACCTTCATGAACCAACAAGGACGGATGTTCCAGAATCCCTACTCAGACACGAAGAATTTACATGACCATCCGGAAAGGTGACATCATCTACAGGGACAGCAATAGTGGCCACAGCTTTCCCCTGGAAACATTCAGATTTGGGGGACGGGCAACAGAGACTCCCCAAGCATTCTGCACGTCTGCAAACAGGAGAGAATTCAGGCATCCCAGAACTCCTGAGCCCTTCCTGGGGGGAAAAAAAAAAAGGGGGAAATGCAAGAGGATTAACTTCCGGCACCCAAGCTAGAAGGCAGAAACCACAACAAAGATGGGAAAGCGAGCTCGCGGCTTACTCAGCTGCAGCTCCAGGACTCAGACACATGTGGGAATTGTGGCCGACGGACAGAAGGAAAGCGCCAGCAGACTTACCCATGGAGAAATGCGTCGTCTAATTCAAGCTTGGGAGCGTGACTGCGAGAGAGGAAGTGACAGGACTCCTGGTTTATTTCACAAGGGGGAGTGTGTTTCTGTCCCCTGAGACTAATACACGAGGTCACAGGGGCACACAGGCACCTCAGATGGCAAAGCAGAATGAGGTTTGGGAGACAGAAGTGGGGGGAGGAGGGAATCGGGGAGCAAATGCCCTTCTTCTGTCTTTGCGAATCCCGCCGAGCCAGTGTGAACTCGGGATTGGGATAAATCAGGCTGTCGGAAGACCACGGACAAACACGCGCGGGCCTCCCGAGTCATCGTTAGAGCACATAACACTACAACAACGACAATCACAGTGATGACAGGCTGGCACCAGGAAGTGAGCGACGGACCAGGGACAGGGAAGGCACGTTTGCTGAGAACCCTCCCCTCCGTCAGGTCGACAAAGGCGGGGGAGCACACAGGGGCCCCCACTAGGTCTCAAAGCAGAACCCACATTCTGCTCATGAAACACAAGAAAACAACCCCAAATCATGGCCACGTGAGCCCAAAGGCCACGGACAAGGCCCGGGCCCTGCCTAAGCCAAACTCGAATCCAGCATGAGAGTCAGTAAATGAGCTGAAGAAAGGCACTGGTATTTAACTGTGTATATTAAGTAAGATTTTTGTAAGTTTCCGGAGAGCAAGGGGGATTCATCAATGAGGTGATTCTGAGTCCTGTCCACAGGTGTGAGTGAGTCTGTGTCCACTCCAGCCAGTGTGTGCCATCCCATGCGGACCGTGGGCACCACCTGGGGGCTCATGCGGGCTCCGGGCCCCCGTTGGATGTATTCACATGGGGCCTGCATGGGACCCAGACCCGGGCTTCCGGCCAGGGTGAGCAGACAGGGCCGGCTAAGCCCCTGCTGTCTGGGAGGAGCCCCCGTCTCTACCGCGTAGACCTTCAACTCTAAGCACCCTGGACCCCAGCGGCAGTGAGCTTAGGGAAAGCTGGCGGAAACCAGCAGGACGTCCTCACGTGTAGAAATGGAAGAGTTAACCTCAGAAGGAAAGCTTGAGGCTACTTGTAAACAAGAGTACATTGCTTTCTTTCTGGGTTAATTATTAGAAATACAGGAAAGACAAGTTAAAATAAAATAAAATAAAATAAACCGCCTCTCAAAGGGTAAAGAAGGGCTTATAACTACTTGTGTATCTAAGTAGATAAAATTTGAATGGACCTTCCAAATTTCGGGAGACTACGGTTTCCACTTTTTGAGAAATGCAAGATGAAACCAAAGTGTTGCTGGGATTTCTATGACTAAGACTAAGCAATTTCAGATCAAGGACAGAGATGTTTTCCGTTACTGTCAATTATGCATTCGCAAATCTACTACGTACAAAAAGTATTTGCCCTTTGCTGAAACTGCCTCTTGGGGCTGGGAAATGGGTGTGGGGCGTCTGCAGCACAGGACCCCAGAGCTCCTGTCCCTCCGAGTCCTGCGCCCACCTTCCGTCATGAAGCCCACGTAACAGGGTGCAGGGCCAACTCGGATGCATGTCACTGTCCGTGCCATGGGTGCCCTCAGGGTCCAGGGAAGCCGCTTTCCCCCGATCTTTTAGCTGAGCCTTGAGCCAAGCAAACTGTCACCCTTGTACTTTCAGACCAGAGAACAATTTGTCCGAATTTCCCTCTAGGAGAGCCCCTCGGAAAAGCGTGCGGTGGGGAGCTCTCTCACGAACACCATGTCCGTGAGTTACAAGCTGATTGTCTTGTACGTGTCGTTTGCCATCGCGGGGGGAGCCGGGATGCTCAGATGCTCTCTTCTCTACCATCGTACGTGGAAGGAATGTCGGTTATGGAAAAGCAAGTGGACAGGAAGCCAGCATTTTTTTTTTAACAGTGAACTCGAATGAAGGATTAAGCATGTGATTCACATGACAGTGTTCAGCCCTTTAACCACAGCGCATCCGGGCTCAGTGGGCGCCATGAAAACCAGAACATCCACAACAAAATATCGATGCCATGTCAGCCATCTCGGGAAGTACCGACAGCCCGCCCAGGGGGTGGGAAGTGGCACGTGGATTCTCAGAGCTTCGTAGGCACCATGGGAGCATGTGCAGTCTTCTCCGTGTACAGTCAGAGCTCCGAGCAGGTTTTCACCCTCGCTTAGGGTCGCACTGTCAGGTAAGAGGCGGAATTGGTCGCTGGTGCTCAGCCCCGGTCCAGGACCTCCCACCCGCCACGGAGGTTCCTCTTCTCTCCTCTTTCGGCGAGACTCAGGCTCCCAGAGGGTTGCTTTGACGTGGAAACAAACAGACACACAGACACACGAAGTGCTACCTTTCTGTCTTCCTGATGACCACACACGAGCCATTTCTCCCTACAGTTCTCCCAGGGTTCTGAGCATCAGAGATGAATGCTGGCCACGAAGCCTCTGTTTCTAGAAACCATGACTGTATTCCAAAATTTGGAGCCTTACTGTTTTTACAACAGCTTTCCGAGATGTGGTTCACGTCTGGTACACTTCAGCCATACCATGTACAATTCAGCGGGGGCACGTTGGTACAACGCTGGTATATTTGGAGCTGGGCAGCCATGGCCACGATCAACTTGAGAACACTTTCGTCACCCCAAAAAGATACACTGTAGCTACCAGCTGTCACTCCCCTTCTGCCCCAACCCACCCTCCTCACAGCCCCAGGCAACTGCTTGTCTATTTCTGTTTCTGGAGATCGGCTTCTTCGGGGCATCCTGTATAAATGGAATCACACTTCCTTACAACACGCAGTGCTCATCACGACAGGTGCCCTCCTTCATCCCTACCACCTGTTTCCCCATCTCCCACCTGTGTCCCCTCTGGTGACCAGCACTGTGTTGTCTATAATGAAGAGTCTGTTTCTTGGTTTGTCTCTCTCTCTCTCCCCCTGTTTGATTTGTTGTTGTTGTTGTTTGTTTGTTTCTTGAATAACACATATGGGCGAAATAAACTAAAAAATGGATTGAAGATCTAAAGTGAAGCCTGAAACCATAAAAATCCTAGAAGTGAACACAGCCATAATTTCTCTGACATCAGCCGTAGCAATGTTTTTCTAGATCTGTCTCCCAAGGCAAGGGAAACAAAAGCCAGAATAAACTCTTGGGACTCCATCAAAATAAAAAACTTCTGCACAGAGAAGGAAACCGTCAACACAACTAAAAGGCAGCCTACTGAGTGGGAGGAGATATTTGCAAATGACGTATCTGATACAGGGTTAGAATCCAGAATCTACAAAGAACTTATACAAGTCAACGGCCCCAAACCAGATAATCCAACTTAAAAGTAGGCAGAAGGCATGAACAGATATTTTCCCGAAGAAGACGTCCGATGGCCAACAGACGCATGAAAAGATGTTCCATGTCACTCGTCATCAGCGAGATGCAAACCAAAATCACAATGAGACACCACCTTGCACCCGTCAGAATGGCTAAAGTCAACAAGACAGGATACAACAGATGTTGGCGACGATGTGGAGAGAGGGGACCGCTCGTGCACCGTTGGTGGGAATGCAAGCTGGTGCAGCCGCTGGGGAGAACAGTATGACGGGTCCTCAAAAAGTTTAAAATAGAATTACTCTACAATCTGGGAATTGCACTGCTAGATATTTACCCCCCAAATACAAAAATACTTAATTTGAAAAGACATATGCACCCCTGCCTTTTCAGCCGTGTTACCAACCATAGCTACTATGGTTGGTATGAAAAGAGCCCAGATGTCCATTAACAGATGAGTGGATAAAGATGCGGTGTATATGTGGAATAATACGGAATCACAAAGAATGAGCTCTCACCATTTGCAACATCATGGATGAAGCTAGAGAGTGTGATGCTAAGGGAAATAAGTCAGAGAGGAGAATTAGGAGTCCTTGAGAATGAGTGAAGGACCGCGGCTGGGAGAGCCCTCTCTATTGGTAGTTGGTGGTGAGTGAGCCTGAGCAGACAGGGAGACAGACCAGCACTGTGGAAATGGCCCCTCTGCAGAGAGCGTAGCTCAGAAATGTGGCCACTGTGATGTCTGACCTCAAGATTAAAATGGTTACTTTAACTTAATTTCATTTTTAAGTGAAGTCCGTGCTCTTCCCACATTTTCATCATGAACAACTTTGACTTAGTGAAAGCCCGCGGAGCGTGGGCAGACCGAGGGCATGTCCTCACTCGGAGGTAACTAGAGACTGCTGGGGCGGCCAGGAGGAGCCAGGTCACCGAGCTCTGATTGAGCCCCCGGCCTGCGGAGTGGAGGGCACAGGACCTCTGGGAGAACAGAAACACCTGACCGGGCTGGGACCCTGGGAAACAGTGCGCTGAGCTCAGGGACGTCCCGGGGGGAGAGGGGCCATCTGACCCCCCGAGAAAGGGTGATTCCAGCAAACTAGGGATTTGGGAAAAATTCGTTTCTCTCTGTTTCTATAGTAGCATTTCCAAACAAGTTTCCATTGTTTTTGCTTTATTAGTCAGTATGAATTTCAGCCTAGTATATTTTGATTAGGTACAAATTATATCATGAAGATGAACCTTTGTTTGAGTTTTTAAGGTAAGTTCAGACTCTCTAATTCTGACCAAAGTAAACAAGCTAAAAATAAAGCAGACCAACAAAAAGGCAAGTAACCACATGGCCTGAAGTGCTTTGCTTCGTTCCGGACAGATAACGGGAGTCCCTCTGACTTGAGCGACTCAGTGGTGGTTTTCACGAAAGGCAACAGCAAGATAGCGGGCAACCCAGGAGCCTTGAGAAATCGCCCCGTCAGAAAGCTTACGAAGCTTTCCACACGGCTTTTCCACCCTGAGCTCTCATAGCATAAACCTGAAAATTCCCTGCCTCAACATACCCAAGACAGTTGAGAGAATAGCATTTCGAGGACCATTTCCCGTGTCATTTAATTGTTTTCAATTACGTATGTGGACTCAGAATGAACTCGTTTTTGTGGAGAAGATAATGAGCATGTGATTCAGTGTCATAAATGACCAGCCGAGCCTTCCTACAGTACCTCAAGACACGCAAGCGTGCTGGAATTTATCGTCCTCATGTGTAAAATGGGAGAATGGGTCCTGTTATCTTTGGAGGCTTTCCCCAACACAAGCAGCACGGGAACAAGGAACACTGCCCCAGTTCAGCTCTGGGACCTAGGGCCACACCATAGAAGGGGAAAGTAAGATAATATAAAACTGTTTTGGCTCTGTGCAAGAAAGTTCAATTACTTAGCCACCAAAAATGTCATTGCAGAGGGACAGTCCTGCCACTTAGCGAGAATTCCCTGGAAATGGATTCATAACAATAATCAGTTCCAATGTATTTTGTGTTTTGGACATACATCAAGAAATAAAGGCTTGATGTTTTATTTTTGTATTGGTTTGTTTTCCTTTTTTGACCCTATAAATAATGATGACAGGCACACAGCACAGCCTGGTCAGGAAGAAGATCCAAATAGTTTTCTTAAAATAGTTTAAAGGCTGTGATACCAAAGAAAGCTGGGATGGAGTTGTGTAGCCCCAGCAGAAAACCCAGAACCTACTGGAAGGTCTTATAGGATTTTATGGGAGGAGTCTAGGAGTAAGAAGTCCCCCACGGTAGAGACATCCACACTGGAGGTGCCGATCTTGAGGATCCTGGGAGTCAGGCAGAGACTGAGAACCAGAATCTAAAACTTGCTAGGACACCCGATGGCAATGGCACCAGACGTTGACTTTGACCATCATGTAGCTGTTCTGGAATGTCCAGTTCCCAATGGTTTCACGTTGCCTCAACAAACACGCTTCCGTCCCCCAGGAATTCTACCAGGTTCCAGGAAAGATTGTAAGCATTGCTGGTACCAAGATGAAGAAGTGAAGAGCCATGTTTCTGAGGGACTCCTTAGGGAAGATGGAAAGGAAGTCACATTAATAAATAATTGGACGCCATTGCATTAGGGTCTGGAATATTCTCATCAGCCTTCCCCCAGCCTCTGGACTGATGGCAAGAATCTTGTGCGGCTCTCTTGGTCTTCGGAGCATATCTTCTTGTGTTACTTATTCTCCACATCTAATTACCAGCTGAGTTGAGTGCCTGTCCATTGGACAGGGCGTTTCTTGGACTGGACTTCGGTGTTGTCTACAATACAAGAACAGCATCAAATAGAATAAGAACCACTCACCAAGTAGTTCGCATTAATTGAAGGAGAGCACCGAATTCCTTCCATGCGTTCAAAATGAGGGTATACAGGGGAGACACTCTCCGGGGTGGTACTTTGGAGGACTTTTGCGGACTCACCAGGGAGGAATGAACCTGCAGGCAGAAGCAGAGGTGGAGAGAAGCTACACGCACCTGCAGACCTGCAAGTCTACGATGCCCACCTCTGAGCCGGGCCTCGGAAACCTCCGCGGCAAGAGGCAGAGTGAGGAGGAAGGTCCGAGTCCTCTGACGAAGGCAGAATGTCGTGCTAGGTCGTTTCAGCTTCAGGATCTAGTTAGTGCCTGCACCTTAGGATCGAGTGTAATTGTTTAATTAAAATTTTTATAGCAAAGATTTAGACTCACAGGCAGTTTGAAGACGTAATGCAGAGAGGTCCTGTGTATTACACTTTTGCTAGTTTCTCCCAAGGGTGCATTATTATTCTTCTGCTCGGATCTTTGGAGCTACTCTAACAGGACCTCTTCATCTTACCACCTCTTAGCTACACTCCGCACTTGGTCACACCTGGGCTTGCCACACCTATCCTGTAACTCCTCTGATCTCTCTACCCGAACGCCCTCTCCTCTGTGCCCCTCCCCACCATTGCTCCCCAACACCACACTGTCTAAAGTGGAGAGTCAGGCTTAATACTGAGCGCAGTGAATCTCCCACTTATGTCTCCCCTGTCAGGCTTGCCTGTGGCTCTCAATATAAAATAGATCGCTCATCTCTGTCTACAAAAGCCCTTACTGGACTTTTATAGGAATAACGTTGTCCATAGGTCATTTTGGGGTGGAATTTACATCTTCACTATGTTGAGTCTTCTAGTCAATAAGTGTTTACTTAGACGTTCTTTGATTTCTTTCCTTACTACTTTGTAGTTTTCAGCATAAAAACCAGCACATCTTGTTATATTCCCATCTAAGCATTCCTCTCTCTTTTGTGGGATTATAAATGTGATTACATTTTAAAAATCTCAGCACCATATGTTCATTGCTAGTGTATAGAAATGCCACGGGTTTTCTTATGTTTATCTGGTATCCTGCAACCTTGCCGAATTCACTCAGTTCTGCAAGGATATTTCTAGAGTTTTTGTGATTTTTCTACTTAGACAATCATGCCATCTGCAAATAAAGATCCGTTTTTCTCACCTTATTGCAGTGATGAGGATATCCAGTACGATACTGAGGAAGGGCGATGAGAGTAGGCGCTGCCATTTTGTTTCCAGTCTTAGGGAGGTTTGGGTCTTTGGTATGAAGTGTGATGTTCGCTGTAGCATTTTGGAAAGCACTCTTTATCCAGCTCAGCTACCCCTGCCAACAACCAAGACTTCCCAGCTGACGGTTTTCACTATGAATGGATTTTAGATTTTGTCAAATACTCTTTCCACCTGGACAGATAGGATCATGTGATTTTTGTTTCTTTCATTGGCCTGTAGGATTACAGTAACTTTTCCTAATGTTGAACCAGACTTACAGGCTTGGAATAAATCCCATTTGGTCGTGGTGTGTAACTCTTTTTATACATTGTTGCATTTGATTTGCTAATGTTTTGATTTTATTAATCTATGTTTATGAGAAACTTTGGTCTGCTGTTTTATATTTTTGTAATGTCTTTATCTTGTGTTGGGATTAAGATAAAGCTGTCCTCATAGAATGAGACAGTATTTTGTCTACTTTTACTTTCTGGAAGCAACTGTGCAGAGTTCATATCATTGCTTCCTCAAATCTTTGGGAGGATTCACAAATGAAATGACATGATGCTAGTG
This sequence comes from Martes martes, assembly GCF_963455335.1. NCBI lineage: Eukaryota > Metazoa > Chordata > Mammalia > Carnivora > Mustelidae > Martes > Martes martes. Next base: position 2,147,011 of record NC_137899.1, read on the forward strand.
CTTCTTAAACATGTGTTAATGGCCTATTTAATTTTAATAGATGTAGGCATTTTCCATTTATTTTTTCCTCCTTGTGTGAGTCTCGAGAGCTTGTCTTTAATTACACTTGAAGTCTGGAGCCCATCACAGTGTTCCTCCAGTATGTCTACAAGGTCTGTCATGAAAGCCTTCCTTCATTCCTGATTTCAGCAATCCATGCCCTTTCTCTTTCTGCTTTATCAGCTGTGTTACAGATTTGTCTATTTGGTTGATATTATTTAAAGAACAAGCTCTTTCCTTCACTGATCATTCTCTATCATATTTCTGTTTCAAAAATTTATTAATCTCTGCTCTTATTTTTATTATTTCCTTCCTTCTGCTTACTTTTGGTTTATTTTGTTCTTCTTTTCCTGGTAAGAACTTTGATTATTAATTTGAGACTTTCCTCATTTCTTAGGTAAGCATTTAATGCTATAAATTTATCTTTCAATAATGCCCTTCATTCCACAAATTTTGATGTGTGGCTTCATTTGCATCCAACTATCTATTTATGTGCTTATGAAAGACAGAAAGAATGAACGGGAGGGACAGAGAAAGGGGGAGGGAGGGAATGCCGAGCAGACTCCCCACTGAGCGCAGAGCCCAACTCGAGGCTGAGTCTCACGACCCCGAGATCATGACATGAGCCAGAATCAAGAAATGGATGCTTAACTGACTGAGCCCCCCAGGTGCCCCTCAACTCTATGTATTTTTAATTATTTTTCATATTTCTGTGACCCATGGATTATTTAAGAGAGTGTTGTTTAATTTCCATATGTTTAGAGGTTTTCTTGTCTTTTTGTTTGCTATCGATTTCTAGTTTGGTCAGAAAACACATAATGCAGGATTTCAGTTATTTTAAGTGTATTGAGATTTATTTAATGGCTCCAGATACGGTCTGCGGTGGTAACCCCCGGAGTGGAGGGGGATGTCTGCCCTGATGCTGTTGTGTGGAGTGTTCTGTAGGTCACTTACGTCCTGATGACGTGATCAGCTCCCCTACCTTCTTGCTGGTGGCTTTGTTAAAGAGGCCCCAGCTGTGGGCTCGTCCCTCTCTGCTGCTACTTCCGTCAGCTTTGCTCCCTGGGTGGGAGGCTCTGGTGGTTGGCGTGTACACGTTCCGACCACTGCGTCTCCCTGGTACATTACATTCTTACAACATAATGTGATGTCTGCTTGGTCTTGGTCTCGGTCACTTTCTTATGTGTCAGGTCTACATGGAGTCACCCCTGCTTTTTCCAGATTAATGTTTGTATGGTCTTTGTTCTTCCTTGTGTCATTTTCCAACGACTTCTGTGGCTGAGTTAGAAGTGAGAGAATTTAAGGAGCCTGCAGGTGAGATCTTTTATTTGGTGGTTTTCTGCTCTCCTTGAATATACCCTGCCCTTTAGTTGGTATATTTAGACCATTTACGTTTCCAGTGAAGTTTTGATATGATAGTGTGGAAGTCCTACATTTTATTGTCTCTTTTCTCTCCTTATCCTGCCTCTCTCTGTCTTTCCTTGGCCTCCGGTGAGTCACTTAATGCTTGTAGGATTCCATCTTGATTTATTTGTAACGTTTTTGAGAGTATCTCTCAAGAGAGTGGTCACAGTCATTGCTCTGGGGATTGTAAGATACGCACATATCTTATAATAATCCGCCGATATCACAATTTTACCACTTCAAGGAGACTGTAGGCAACTCACCTTGTTTTAGGTCCCTTTACCTTCCCCATTTAAAATATCCTTGTCATGGGTATCATGTGGCGCTGAAACCATCGCTGGGGTTGAGTGAGCGCCTGAGGACGTTCTGTGGGACACACTGCACTGCACTCTCTCCCCATGCCTGTTGCCTCCTGACACTCCCGGGCCGTCCAGGACCACGTCCCCTCTGTTGGAAGGACGCCCGTCAGCCGTGTTGGAGGACACGGCTGCTGACGGCTTAGTTCCCTCCACCTGAGATTGACTCCCTTTCCCTTTCGTTCCTAAAGAATGGTCCCTGGACATGAATCACAGCTGACACCTGTTTCCCTCCAGCACTCAGAGGAGGGTATTGTGTCTCTTTCCTCCTCCGATCCGTGGTCTCGATGAGAGATCGGATGCCCTTCTAGTCACTGTTCCCTGCAAGTCACATGCTGGTCATCTTTGGTTGCTTTCAACCTATTAGCATTTTATTTTATTTTTTATCTTTTTTAAGATTTTATTTATTTATTTGACAGAGAGAGAGATCACAAGTAGGCAGAGAAGCAGGCAGAGAGAGAGGGGGAAGCAGGCGCCCTGCTGAGCAGAAAGCCCGATGTGGGGCTCCATCCCAGGACCCTGAGATCATGACCTGAGCCGAAGACAGAGGCTTTAACCCACTGAGCCACCCAGGCGCCCCCACATTTTCATTCTGAAGTGCTCTGGTGCACATTCCTTCAGATTCTGTCAGTCTGGGATTTGCTCTGCTTTCAGGTTTTAGAAGTTTGTCTCTTTTGCAGAATTTGGGAGGTTTCTAGTCGCTGTTCTATGCAATCGTCCCCTGGGCCCTCTCCACTTCCTGTGCTTCTGGCCCAGATTCTGGGGCTCATCTGTTATTCCCTCCCGTCCCCAAGGTTCCACTCAGACCGCGGTCTGCTTCGATCCTAACATTCGTCCCCAGGCTCGCTGACCCTGCCACTATCTCCGCTCTGCCATGGACCCATGAAGGGAGGCTTATCTTTTACTTCCATTATTGCTTGTTTAAGTTCAATAATTTCATTAGAGTCCTTTAAACTATTTTTATTTCCTTGCTGATTGTTTGCAATTTTAATTAATTCATTTTTTGCATTTGTTTCAAGAGTCTCTCTGATAGATTGTCAAGCATTTTTGAAAGCTGCTTTAACACCTCCGTCTGATCATTCTAACACCTGACTCGTGTTGACAGTGGCATCGCTGAAACCTCTCAGAACCTCTACGGAGGGTCATTCAGGATAGTTTTTGGTAGGAAAAACAGCCCTTGAGCTCAGTCTGTAGGGGCCGATTCCATGTTTGGACAAGAAGGAAGGAGAGTGCATCCTCTGCGTCCACACAGCAGGGTGTGTGGGCTCCTCCAGGGACTGGGAGGGCAGAACCGGAGCTGGGACCTGCGAGCGCCCCTCTCCTGCACCTGCCGGCTGCGAGCGCCTGGCCCTCGATTCCCCTGCTGGACGCCTCCTCGTCGGCGGAAGCAATCCCTCATGTACCGAAGGTTGGACCAAAATGAATGTGAGGGCAACACGTGCCCAGTGGGTCCAAGCAGGAATGCACATTTTTAGGGAACTCTGCCCTTCGCTATTTCTTTTTTTTTTTTTATTTTAACTTTTTTAAAGATTTTATTTATTTATTTGACAGATAGAGATCACACATAGGCAGAGAGGCAGGCAGAGAGAGAGAGGAGTAAGCAGGCTTCCCGCTAAGCAGAGAGCCCAATGCGGGGCTCGATCCCAGGACCCTGGGATCAGGACCTGAGCCAAAGGCAGAGGCTTTAACCCACTGAGCCACCCAGGCGCCCCTGCCCTTTACTATTTCTTTTCTGAGTTCCCTAAGTGCTGTCCATTGGGTGTGGGGTGTGCTGGATGAGGACAGTAAACCCTAACAGAGGCCGGCCTCCCGGGCCTTTCGCAGTCGAGCCGTGGTCACCGCAGAGCATCATGAAGCCTGCAGGGCAGTGTCATCCTTAAAACAGCGGCTCTCCTGGAGCATGCCTGTTCCAGCGCGGGCCCAACGAGGGCGGAGCAAGGGCCCAGGGATCCCCCCCCACCCCGCCCTGCCCTGCCCCCTCCCGCCTCTCCACCAGGCCCGAGTATTCACCCGGCTCCTGCTGTCAGCTTGCCTGGGACTCGTCTTGGCCGTGCGGGGCAGCCGATCCAAGGCCGAGCCCCCACCCACCTCCTGATCTGAGCCTCACACACCAAGTCAGGACCCCCTGCCCTAAATCCCTCCGGGGCCAGTACCAGACAACTAGAGACCGCCCCACAGGAATTCCCACAGGAATTTTCCAACGAGCCGATCCCGAAGTGTTTACTCTGCCTGCCTTGTTTCTGCTAGGAGAACCCAGTGTAGACTCTGGTCTGAGCTCTCCCCGGCTCCCTCGGGCTGCGGACCGACCGGGGTGCTTCTCCGTGCCTAGAACATCTTCATGGGACGGCCTTGCTCTCGGTGAGGCACCTCCTCAAATTAAAATCCCCCAGGGAGAAATGAGACCCCGTGCCCTTGGGTCCTCCTAGGACAAGGTTTAGGATGGAGTGTGTCTGAATTCGGAAATGTAATCCACTCGCCAACCGTGCCTGTGTGGACTGGCTTGACTCTCGCCCACCAGCCTCTCTGAGGCGGTAGTAACCCCTCACCCAGCGTCAAAGCAAGACGAGACCCCGCTGTCGGAAACAGAGGACGTCTGTCACCATGACGGAGGAGGTCACAGGAGACATCTGTCTTGTTTACCACTATGGCCGGGCACCACTCCTGCCATGAGGTCAAAGGCGGGGGTTGCCTAGTTTCACAGAGAAGAGAACGAGCAGAGAAGCCACCCAGACTGTCCCCAGCAGCAGGAGGGATTGGGAACCAATTTCATGATCAGCGTGTTGTCAGCTGACATCTCACAGCTCGGTGACTGGCATTGTGACTGGCATTCGTTGGTGGCATTAACTGTTTGACTTCCCAGCTCATAAACACAGCAGTGACGTGGGACCAGGTTAGACCAGGCTCAGAGTCTCCGTGAGGTTTCTGACCGCGAGGGCCGCACCCAACATGGCTGCCGCCCGCCCCTGTAGGGACCTGCTCTCTCCTCCCTCCCTCCAGACCCAGGGAGGGCACCATCCCAGCATGTGAGCTCCTTGTCGAGTACACACTGTACACACAAATGCAACTAGTACAATCAATGATTCTGTGTGTGCTTGTGTGTGCATACGTGTGGGATGTGTGTATGTGTGTTTGAGTGTAACGTATGAGTCTAAGGGTGTGCAGAGTGATATGTGTGCATGTGCGTATAGGTGAGTGCATGTGTATGGATTCTTATGTGGCTTGTGCATATGTGTGTATGCGATGTGTGTATGTGTGTGCACAAGTGTACGTGTGTGCCGATGTATGTGTATATACTGAAGTGTGCATCATGGTGTATGTGCACAATGGTACGTGTGTGTGCATGTATTACAGGAGTGTGCATTGTGAAGTGTGTGAGCATGAGTGTGTGTGAATGTGTGTAGTGGAGTATGCATTGTGATGTGTGCATATATGTGTGCACATGTGCGTGATATGTGTGTGCGTGTGTGTGCATGAAGGTGTGTGTCCAGGAGTCTGTATTGTGATGTGTGTATATGTGTACAAATGGATGTGATGTTTGCTCACGTGTGTGCATATGTGTGTACTGGGATGTGCATTGTGGGGTGCATGAGCATGTGGTGTGTGTGACGTGTGTATATATGTACGAAGGAATGTGATGTTTGCTTGTGTGTGTGTGCGTGTGTACCGGGATGTGCATTGTGGTGTGCGTGCCTGTGTGTACCGGGATGTGCATTGTGGTGTGCGTGAGCATGTGAGCATGTGTACTGAGGTGTGCACTGTGGTATGCGTGAGTGTGTGCGTGTGCATGTGCACAGGTGTGTGTGTGGTAATGCTCATCCTCCCTGTGGCTCTCAGGGGAGCTGTGTGCTCAGAAGCTGCTAGCAGTGACGGGGTGCTCCCCGGGGAGTCCGGTGACCCCCTGAGCCATCATAGCTCTTCTCAACTCCATTCTGGCTCTTCAGAAAGGCCATGCTAAAAATGGCTTTTCCAGAAGGTTCTCCCTCCAAGCAAAGAGACAGGAAGCCTATGTGTCCACTCTGTGGCCAGTGCGGGAACCCCTAGCCCACTCGGGGTCTGACCACAACCACAGGGGTTCCCAGACACGCCTCCCCCAGAGATGTGGGGACCTGCGAATTCTCTGCCCTGCACCCGGCTTTGTTTTGTTCTTTCCTGATTGAGGCAGTCAAGGCGACTTAGTGGTACCTCCATGGCTTTCCAGAATCCCACTGTCCCCAAGCACCTGCCATTGTAAAGAAGCGGCTCCGAGGGCTCCTGCACGGCATCGTTCATCCGCGGATCAAGGCAGCAAGTAAGCCGCCGCAGGAGGCGTTCACTTAGACCAGCGCCCACACCCTCCCCGTCTTCCTGTAGAGACCGCGTGGTCTGCCTTGACTCCTGAAGCGGAGTTTATCATGAAGACCGTTGATTTGGACGAAGGGTGTTTGTGCACAGTTTTGTACGGTTTCCATGGAAAAAGTGAACGGGACGGCACAGGATTACTGTGGTTTTAAGGACGGAACGTCGAGTCTGCCCTCGTGAATCCGCGTGGACACTCTCTGCCTGTGTGACCTCGTTGCTTATGACAGACGGCTTTGATTGCTACACTTGCCCCAGACCTGGGGACCTAGAAAACCCACAAGGAGCTGGTGTGCTTGGATGTACTGCGTTGATTTTACATGAGGCACGAATGAGAAGACAGAAGCCGGGACTTCAGACGTTGAAGGAGAAGCGCGTTCTCGGCGCTAGACCTCAGAGGCCTCCCTTCTGAGCCTCCCCTGTCGCTTCCTCTCCCCAGAGACCCCTCTCTGTGCCACCTTCCCAAACAGGGCTCCGCTCAGGGTCTTCCTACTCACGTCTCTTCTCCTGAATCACTTCGGTCGCAGAAAGCTTACCTCCCTCTCTCAGATGTCTGCTCCAAAGTCCACTTAGCAAGACGGACAGCTCTGACCTCGCTGCATGGACCAGCCACCCTACCCCAGACCCAGCCCCACCAGCTGCCAAAACCTGCTTCTCTTCCCCGGAGCTTTACCACCATCCAAAAAAGTATAGGTCTCTCCATTCCAAAATTGTATCTTCTCCCTCTCTATTGCTGTATCTGTACACACAAGTGTAGCTCTGGGCGCCCTGAAGGCGTTCAGTGAACCTCTCCCCAATGAGTGTCCCAAGGCTTCTGGACCCCGAGAGCCGCAGTTCTTCTGGTCCAAACTGTGACTGTAACTCCCATGCACACTGAAAGTTGAAGACTGTCATCACGGTTGCTGGATACTGTGAAGTCACCACGAGAAGGAATCTGACATCTCTGAAGGCAGTGACGGTTGTGTTTCCCCTCCTTGACCACGAAAGGTGTCTGTGTCAGAGAAGGCATTGCATTGGGTGGACGGTGCGGGACCGACCCAGCAGAATCATCCTGTGGGAAACAGATACTCTCAAACCAGCTCTTTACGACCATCCCAAATGGAAATCAGTGTCGTTAGTAGGTTTTTTACCACATGAAGTTAGTGTCCAATGGTTCACTGTAGCACCTTTATGGCCTAAGGAAGCCGTCAAGGTCATGTCCATTGCCCCCATCAACTGCTAAGAGAGGACCCCCTTTCTACCTGGGTCACAAGAAGGTTCCCTCTAGATCCTACATCTGTCTTCAAGGCAATCATCCATGACGTGATCTTCAAAATCTCTGCCCTGTCTACAGAGCCGGGAAAACAATCTTCCGAAAATGCCAGCCCGCCTCAGCTCTTCCTGCGCCGTGCAAAGCCCTTCCCGCGGGCTTCTGTTTTCTTCCCAAGTGGCTCCGACGTCTCTTCGCCAGGACCTCCACGCTGCACATGCATGAGCGAGCAGACGTGTGGACCTGCAGACGTGCGGACCAAAGTGAGAGCTCCGCAGAGCAAGGCTGGCAAGGTCGCTCTGCGCCCAGCTCCGAGACACACCCTCCTCCCCTCGCTGGGTTCTCTCTCGGCCTCTTTGATCTCGAGTCCTGTCCTGTCCCTCTAAGTTCTTCTCCTGACTCAGCCTGGGTCACTGAGGGCAACTGAACAACACTGATCTACAGGGGAAAGCCCAGATTTCTGAACATAAGTACTTTGTCACTAGTTGCCCAGAAAGATTTCTTTCCTGTACATACATTTTCTCATGCCCTGGACCTCGGGGTCTGGCCGAGTGCATGGCCCGAGGACCCCTGAGGCCACGGCCTCCACACCGTGGACGGAACTCTGGCGTGCATCCCGTGTGAGCTACTTCCATGACCACGAAGCACTTTCTAGACCCCACGGCCAGGGTCCCTGCCCTTATCCTGTGGCGTCAGCACCTGACCTGGTACCCAACCCAAGGAGAGGGACCCAGCACGGGAGGGAGCATTCTTGTCATGAAGCCTGTGACTGTCAGAAGACGGGGCAAGAGATTCTGGGAGTGAGCCTGGGATCAAGCGTGACTTCACCCATCAGACGTGCGTGGGCCTGAGAGAGGACGCTGCTGGTGACCCGGTAGTGCTGTAGAATGAGCCTGTTCATGGTGTTTGGCCCAGCAAGGGGGGGAACGCCTTCCAGGGGCTGTTGTTCAGTCTTCTTGTGATAGTTCTGTTTTCTTCCAGCAGAAGCACGGAGGTCTCAGCATGTCATTCCAGGGTCCTACAAAGTCAGGGACCCTTCTCACATACTCCAGGCTCTGGAAGGGCCCGCGCTCATGCCTCTACATGCATCAGGGCATCTACGTTAAATGTACACCCGCCACCCTTTGACTGTGATGCTTGCGCTTCGAGATCCAGAATAGACATGGCCTCCTTTGGACCCAGGACCCCTGAAACGTGGGGCCCGTGGCAGAGGGAGTGAGGGAGCTGCCCTCCACGGAGACGGTGAGGACCCAGCCGAAGCAGGAGGGACAGGGGCCAAGAATGCAGATGGAGCCATTGCATCCTGCAACCCATGGGCGAAGAGGCTCATAGCGCCTTGGGGAGGACGGGGGAGGATGCCCCGCCCACTCCGCCCAGCCAAGCCACGAAGGAGCACCAGGGCCTCACTGGACTGATTTTACCCTTATCATGACGGTGGTGGTGGCGAGCCGTGCGGCGTGGTGTTGACATAAGGAGGAAAACCTGGCCACGTTTGCCATATGGAAGGATTTCATTTTAAGGGAAAACACGTGGTTTTTTTTATCTTATGTCTCCTATGCTGTCCCTATTTCTGAGCAGAATATGAAAGAAATCACAGTCCCTGGCTGGCTGTGGTCCATTTTCACTGGAAATGTTAATAATTTGCTGGTAATATTTTCAGTAAGGTGAGTGACGTGAACCCCTGGGCCCTTGGCGCTCGCATCCGTGACGTGCGCGCCGCGCGAGGGCTGGCGCTACGAACCCCGCGTGGCAGCCCCCTCCATGTGAACAGCACCGGAGGTGACCGCTGGTGTCTTCAGCAGCACAACGTCATGATCCCATAAAACTCTTACTCCGGAAGACTCACCTGTGAATAATCGTCCATTCCAGAAAGGTCTCTCTCCCATAAAAGCATCGGCTGAAAGTTTCCATCCAAGACTCTCGGGCCCCTTCCTGCTGGGCCCACCCGTCCTCAACCACCACGCCGTGAGCACTGACCCACTCTGGCCAAACCCAGCGTGAAACGCCATCTCAGTCCGGACCACACCGTCTCGACGGACACCCTGACGTCGCCCGCCCCTCTGAGGGGACTTCCGTCCGACGCAGCTGAGGTAGGGTCCCCTTTCACGACAGGAAATGACCTTGGCTTGGAGGGGGAGGGAGCCTGTGGCCCGTGCTGTCGGAGTCGGTGCGGGGGCCGGTCCAGTCTGGGCCTGGGGATAATGAGGGAGCAAGGGACACTTCCGCCATCGAGCAGCACAGAGCCTTTTTCGGGAGAAAGCTGTGTGAGCCACACTTGAGATGTCGTGGAAGCCGCCCAGGACAGGACAGTGACCTCTTGGGTGGGGGGGGGGAGCGGGAGGCCCCACAAAGTGCTTCCAGCCTCATTGTAGCCAAAGAGGGGACGGAGGAGGACGGAGGCGGGTCTGCAGGGTGAGGGCAGGACTCAGGCCTGCCCTGGATGAGGAAGCACATGGCTCCCGTTGGAAGTAGTGGCCCTGACCCCTGAGCGGGACTTCCGTCCGGGGCAGCCCCTGCTGAGCTCTCTGGTCTCCGTGGGGTCCGGGGCCTCTCTTCAGCTCCTGATGCCCTTTTCTGGGGGGGGGGGTGTTTGCTTCCGTCACCTCCAGTGTGTCCTGTTCTCAGAACAATAATCAGAGCGGCCCGAAGAAGGGGCATGAAGGGTGTAGGAACAAAGAGAGACTCTTGCTGGCGAAGTCGGTCACTGCGTGGGTGGGCAGGAGGGGCTGAAGCCACGGCGCCCGTGCCTGGCGGGTTCCCTGAGCCGGCGGGCGGTCTACGGAGGCCCGGAGCCTGCGGACCAGCTGAGCCCTTGCCGTCAGACAGGGCGACCCGCGGAGACCCGGCCCAGCACCCAGGGCTTCTGGAAGGAATCGGGGGCCAGTGTGCAGAGCCCTCAGGACAAAACAGAAGCAGATCCCTCGTTCCTGCCAAACAAAGACCCAGCAGACCGCTTGCTCGTTCCTTCGTCCGGCAGCACGGTCCGAGTACGTGACGGCAGCTTCTCTCCTCACCTTTACACTGGCTGCTGGGATGCCTAACGGTGTCAGGCGGGGCCGTGCCCTTCGGGACCCCCTGGCCACTCGGGAGGCGCATGACCATACATGGGAGAAGTGTTCGATCCCGCATCTCCGTGGATCTCTGCTTCTGCTTCCTATCGTCTTGTGCTCCGTAGGTTGTAGGTGGAATGACGGTATTTTGCAGAAAATCCTGCACCAGAAACATCATGGAAGTCACTGGTGTCCCTCGGTTGCTGGGCGAAGAGCCGACTTCTAACTCTTCCCTGAGGGCCTGCGCGGTCCCTGGGAGGGGAAGGTCTCCCTCACATCCGTGGAAGCACAAGGGTTAACATGTAGCTGAGGTTAGAATGATGCACCTCGAAGTCAATGTGGGTCCTGGTTTGGGGGACCCTGGTCACCCAGGGGAGGGAGCTCCACGCGGGGGTGGGGGGTGGGGAGGGCAGTGCCTGCAGTGGGACTCAAGACAGAGCTCACTGAACAGAAACGACGGGGCGTCGGGGGTTCCCTACGGTGCTGTGGGGTGTCTGGAGGTCTGCCGTCAATTCTGGAGCATTAGCCCCATCCTGAGAGACGGGAGCAGGTTGGGGTGTGGGGGCACGTGGAGAAAAGGAGCGACCGGAAGCTAAGGCTCTGCCGCCGTGGGTCCCGCCCGCTCCCCTGCTGGTGTGTGGGGCTGCTTGGCACCTGGCGCCATGAACGAGGTCGGTCCCGCTGCTCTGAACGCCAGGCGGGCACCAGGTGTGCAGGACCGCATCCCTGACCAGGCATCCCTCCTTCTCTTGGAAGACGTCCAGCTCTGAGACTCACTTGTTCTAGGGCAGGCCATCCCGTATTCTTAGGAGGAATCACGGCAGGGATAACATTTTTAGTCGCATGGATTTGGGACCAAGAAAAACAGACGGAAAGACGTGCCTTACTTAGCATCTCGTCAATGTCCCAGGAGTTGCTGTTCCTAGACTCAGAATGGAGTGACTCAGGATTTTGTGTTTGTTAGTGTGCGGAAACGTCCTCATGCTTTCCGGGTTTTGCAGCTGGAGGCCGGGCGCCAGGGATCGCGGGGAGCACCGTGGTGTTCCGGTTCTCCTTCCTCCGGCGCGTAGACACAGCCTCTGGGAGCCGGGGAACAAGCGAGCAGGGTGGGTGGGCCGCGAGGCATCCCCACATCTCCCCAAGAACCCAGGAGTGACCCACAGTTCACAGATTTGGCTCAAGTGTGGAGGCGTCTGCGGAGGGAGGCAGAAGGATTGATGGGACACAGAGGAAATGCGTTCGTCCTACACTGCGCAAGTTTTCTCCCCCTTTTTACCTACAATCCCTTCAAGGCTGACAGTGATTGAATGGGATGACATCACTGTCTCTTTCCCTCAAACCCGTACGGTGTTTGAAGGAAGAAAGAGCCGGCATTTCTGTGTGGCTGGCTAGCTCTGCGGGTTACCGTGGCCCTGTCACCCACCGCCGAGTCTCTAACTCAGGGTAACCCCGCGGGATCTGGGCTCCTAACCCACCTCGACAAAGAGGAGCCTCCCCCTGGCTCACACACCAGCGGCAGGAAAACATCTTTGTGTAGACGAGGGCGGCAGCTGCTACTGTGGCTTCCCCAAAACGTGTCCTCCAACCTAAGAAGTTTCTGGGACACGGAACACGACCAAATAAGCAGGTTTCCTTGTAGTTTGGATGTCAGATTCTGAGCTCAGGCGGTCTGGGTTCAAAACCTGCTTCTGCTGCGTGACTCCCGTTCTTTCCGTTTCTATTGTATTGTGTTTTTCCTGTGGTCACCTTGTCAATTACACTTCTATTACAGGGTCACCGAGCTGCCCTGTTACATCAGTTCCCGGCGTACAATATAGCGACTCAACGATGCTCTGCGTGACTCAGTGCCCATAACAGCAGGTGAGCTCCTGAGTTCCTGCTTCCTCAACCCCCACCCACCGCCCCTCTGGTGACCATTCCCAGTTATGGAAGCATGTCCATCGACTGATGGATGCATAAAGAAGGTGTGGTTCATATACACAATGGAATATTACTCAGCCATCAAAAAGAGCGAACCGTTGCCCTCTGCAACGATGTGGATGAGGCTGGAGGGTAGTATGCCGAGCAAAATAAATCAGTCACGGAAAGACAAACGCCACCTGATCTCACTCATATGTGGAAATGAAGAAACAAAACAAATGAACAAAGAAAAAAAAAAGACAAACCCAAAATACTGCATTTTCTTTATGCCCCAGTTTCTTCCTCTGAGAAATGGGCATGATTATGATACAGATTGTGTGGTCTGTGGAAAGATTTACTATGACAAAGCAGTACGAGAATGGAAAGGACCATGTGAGGAGAAGACACAGGTCGTACAAAACGTTACCTCAAGCGACTGTACCTGGCATTTGAGGTTCTTTTAATGCAAAGATGACATCACTGAGATTATGCACGTCTCCTCTCCTCGAGGGGGGTATCAGAGACTGTGGCAACGGATGAGAACTGTCCGATGGCAGAGGAAAAGCGGGGTCCTCGGGGAGCCCCGGAGTGACCACAACAGGCAATGCAGGACGGTTGGCGAGACAGGAGGGCTGATCAGAAGTCGGGGTCCAGGCGTGCGTGTGAGGTGAAAGTGGAGGTGTTCACAGGCACAGACAGACGCCCTCCTCCAGCCCCTGCCCGCCCTTCCATGCCGCCCCCCCCCACGTCTACGATGCATTTCCTTCTCCCCAGCTCATATAAGAAGAGGATTAGGAAGACCCCAGGAGATGGTCACTGCAGGAGCAAGGGAGGGAGGGGAAGGACTTGAAGTGACGGGCAGATAGGTGGAGTTGGAAACAAAGACCAGGTCCGAGCGGGTGGAGAGAATCTGGGTGACGGAGAGAAGAAGAGGGGCTTGAGGTGGTCGTGCGCGGCAGAGCCGGGCTTGGTGGCCCCGGCTCCACGGGACCACCCCACGTCTCCCCCAGGAGGACCTGTGCAGGGAGCGTGGTGGCCGAGGAGGACAGCAGTGCCCCTCTCTCTTCCTTCTCCGGCTCTCCTGGGCTGGTCAGAGCAGATCTCGTGGAAAGATAAAAAGGAATTACAGAAACCTTCCTATTTCCGACGTTTTTGTCTCTGTCCCCCTTTTTTGGGGGGGGGGGGTCTTGTTTTATGTCTGGATGCTAGTCTACTCCATGGGAGAGCTGTGAGTCATTCCCATCGCGTTCTCATTCTGGCTCCAGTAAATGCTGCTTTTGAGACAATGGACCTCAGTTTTATCACCAACAAAACAGAAAGGTACCTACGTCTTTCTCGGTTATTGGGAAGGGTTGATTAAACACGCGTATGAAACGCAGGACTGAGAATGTGGCTTTCGTAGCTCTTAGCAAATGACAGACGCTATTCCTTCACGCGGCGTAAGCCCCAAGGAGGCACAGCGCCTAATAAAAGTCGGCCTCAGCGTCTCCTGCAGAAAAGAAGGAACAAGACAAGAAATGGTTAAATAAAATGCGCAAGGAGGTAGATCTATTTGGTCTTTAAGCAGAGACTCAGCGCGAGGATGAGACTGTGGGGCAAGGATAGAGTCTTGAATAGGATAAAACGCCGAGAACCTACTTTCCCCGGGAGTGAGGGATGCCCACGGACAGGTCAGGGGTGTGAGTCTGCTCGGCTCCCGGCGGCACAGCACAGGAGACGCGGCTCCTGCGACAGGAGCCTCGTGGAGGTTGGGGAAGCCCAGATCGAGGTGCCGACCCGTCTGGCTCCTGGTGACCGCTCCCTGCCCAACCCTGTCCTCCCACGCTGGGGAGGGGGCAAGGGGAATCTCGCTGGTGATGCTTCCTGTGTGGATGCCGGTCCTGGAGGAGGGGCCTCATATCACGACCTCAGTAGGGCCCTCCCCAAATAGTCTCGCCGGGGGTTAGGGCTTCAACATATTCTGGGTCGGTGTTCACCCCCTAGACCGTGCAAGATAACTCCAGTAAAACACGTCTGTCAAAGCCACCCCATCCTCCGCAAAGCAGAATTCTAGCAGAAGTGTCTAGTCTATGCGGGGTTACGGGAGGCAAACAGCTAAAAAGAAAGACATCAGGCCTGAGAAGTCTTTATTTCGTTTAACAACATGACAATACATATTTTTATAAAAGGATTCAGTTTCCAGCAAGAGGCTCCAGGAGGCTAGTGTCCAAGACCGCCCTCGGGGGCCACACGGACCCTCCCTCCCTCCCAGCACGAATATTTGCAGCCCAAAAACCCTGGTGAGGCTGGGGCGGGGCGGGGGTGGGTGTTGGGGGGCGACACACCCTTGTATGGAATTTCTCATCTTCAGAAGATCTATTGTTTTTGATGTAATCATCAAAGGCTAATGGAAAAACATAACGTGACTTCATAGCTCAGGGAAAAAGAAAGGACATCTGGAATTAACTTCGGATGTGAGAGATAGTGAGCGGGTCGACAACGGACGGACGTGCGGAAAACTGGGAAGAAGCCCCAGGGCAGTTTCCAGCCTCCGAGGCCGAGGACCTGGGGATGGGGGGGCTCTGCCCAGCAAGGTGCAAAGAAGGCGTTCTCTGAGGACCCCCTGGATTGCTGACTTTGTGCTGGCTTTTTTCCCGGTGAGAGGGAAGAGGCTGGAGAGCGGGGAACAGGAGGTAGAACCGGGCACTGAAATGGGCCGCGTGGCATGAGGGAGAGCAGTTCACACCGTGGTCCCGAGTTCAGGTCCCCAGACAAGGTACGGGAGTCCCTGCCAAGTCTGGGGCTCGTGCGGTCGTGTGAGCTCCTGCCCAATGAGCATGGGGCTTTCTGATCCAAAAATGGCATGATCTTCACCCAAAATTCACCACCGACTTGCCGTCCTGTGTTTCTATTTGCACAGCCGGCCCAGACCCTCCCTTCTCTTCACCAGGGGGCGGGGGGGGGAGGGAAGAAGACACAGACCCGCCTGGGTGCACGAGGGGAATGACGTCACAGACAGGCACTGAGCCCTGGCCCGGCACCTGGCAAATACCCGAAACGGTAACTATTAATTTTTATGTTAGTGTCATCAAGAATGAAGATCGTGCGTTATGTCTCTAGACCTTCCCACTGCCTTGCATTCTGTATTTGGATGCATTTCTGTTAAAATACAAGGTAAGGGGCGCCTGGGTGGCCCAGCCGGTGAAGCGTCTGCCTTCGGCTCGGGTCAGGGTCTTGGGGTCCTGGCACTGAGTCCCGCATCACCTCCCCCTTCCTCTGCCCATGCTGTCCTCTCTCTTTCTCTCTCTTGCAAATAAATAAATAAAAATCTTTTAAAGAAATACAAAATCAGGGACAATTTCAAAAGAAAAGTTACCAAAAAAGCACTTAAGCATTAAGAAATAAAACTGTACATATTCACATACTCCGTGCCTCCCGTGCAGGTTTTCCCCGCTCTACGAGAACCCCTGCGTGGTTTGCCAGTCACTGAGGTGTCCTCCGCCCTGGTCCTTGTCATGAAAGTCCACGGGTTTGGATGCACATGGCCCGTGTCTCACACGTGAGGAGCTGGAGAGCAGACATGTGGCCGCCCTGTGCGTGCCGTAGCCACGGTTAACCAGAGTCCGTGCTCGTGTGGCTTTCCCTCGGAATGCCCTCATTTCGTGACCCTGGTTTTATGGAACTTGAACAGCTCAAAAGCACTTCATTGAGGACAGTTCGCCTCAATGGCGGTGTCTCCTTCTCCCGGGATGAAAGGAAGGGCGCGGTCCACCCTGGCTCTGTTTTGGTGTGTGATCCTCGGGCGAGTCCGACAGTGGGGACCAGACGTTTGGCAGCTGTCTGAGGACCGCCCGCTGGAAGCCCAGAGCACCCAAGAGAGCATCGTGGCTTGAGCACTCGCTCTTCATGCGATGCTTAAGTCCCCAGAACACAGCGGGGCCGGAGACAGAGAGAAAGAGCATAAAGAACCCCCATGCCGGTGCCTAGCCACGGCCGAGCTGAGCCGCCCGCCCCAAGGGAGGCGCGTCACCGTCTGCTGGAAAGAAGACGGGCAGGTGCGCTTGGAGATCCAGTTCTTGAAATGCGTGTAACTTGCACGCTTGGTCCCTGAGTCTTACAGATGAACACAAGCTCAGGGCACGGGCACGCGGCCAGGTGGGGCTGGATCTCCGGATTCCCAGACCCGGGTCCTTCCAACATGCCCCGCTTGTCCCAAGACACGGCGCAGGAGAGGAAGCCCTCACCGTGCGGGAGGGAAAGCTCCCGGGGTCACGCGGTCGAGACTCCTGGGGACAGCCCTCAACCTGGGAGTGTTCGAAGTGGCTTCTTTTGACCCCTCATGAAACATTTCTCTTCCCCCAAATGGCAAGGTATCGTGCCGGCCTCTGTCAGCATCTATTACATGAGATATATTTTTTTTTTCCCTAGAAAATTGATTTTCGAGAGCTAAGCAACCAATAAATAAAGTTTTGGAGACAGCCGGCACATAATTGGAGGGCCGTTTGTGACTGCATCCGACAGTAATCCATAGGCGTGTGGGGCGTTGATGTGTTCTGACGGGAAGATTGTCCACACGTCCTGCCCTGGGGAAGAGGCCATGAAGGGACACTTCGAGGATGTCAGGGGGTTTCTGGGTGGCGGGAATGCACAGAGGTGGGCTCTGGTCCTGTCTGTACACCTTCGCCGTGGACCTGACCCCCGGCCGGGGTTCCTAAAACCCGGTGGTGTTCCTAAAATCAGAAAAAAATAAAAATAATTCTACCCACCTTTCAGACGTTGATGGGGATGCAACGATGAGTAGAGAAACACTTGACCTCCTCAAACACTACCTGTCGTGTCACTGTGAGTGTTTCAACGACAGCGTGGCAGAGTTTGGTGGGAGGACTTGAGGAGTCATCTCCAGATTAATCTGATCAGAGCTTTGAAAGCATCTTGACCCGTGTCACCTGAGGTCTGTCTTTCCTCTTCACCTTTGTCATCAACTCCTGGTTCCTTCTCGGAGTCTCTCTGTTCCGAGTGCGACGCCAAATGCAGGTGCTCTAATTCCTACCGCTCACTTGGAAATGTTTTGGATCCTAGACTGATTTAGGGTGCAGGGACAGGGTTGTGACTTTGACCCTCCCCGTGGCCACATGTGGACTTACTCTATAAATGCTCCAGTAACAGCTTATGATTTTCTCTGCGCTGCTTTTGCCAACACTTCTTTAGCTCGAGTCTTGGGTTTCCGCCGCTCAGAGGTGCCCCTCCTGCTCCCACGCTTTCTCACCCTGGTCCATTTCCAGTGACCCCGACAAGCTCGCTTCCTCCTTCGGGGGTTTCTGGATGAACACCCGTACCCGAACGACACTCTACAGCCCGTCAGGACGATGCTGCGACGCCTGCCATTTCTACTGAGAACTGAACAGAGGGGTACATCATCGGGATGCTAGGCGTGTCATAAACGTGTGATTAACGCATTTCTCTTAATTCTTAATCTCCACCAGATGAAGACTGCGACAAGTCCAAAGGCATTTTCATATTACGTTTTATTTACATATCCTCTTCCTGCTTGGAATCCTCCTCTTAGGAAAGCAGGTAACCTGTTTTATCCACCGATGTGTCCCCAAGGCCAGGGACAGGGACAGGCCAGAATGAGCATTCAGCAGACGAATGTGGAATAAGGGAAATAATGAATTAAAACACACAGTAACACAGAAGGTCGTGTTTCCCCAAATAGTCATCAAACATGTGCACGTGGGGGCAGCAGCTGGACACCTGAGACGAGGGCGGGGATGCTGCGTTTACGCTCCGCTCCATCCGTGCCCATCATGAACGCACACTTCTGGAGGGGGGTGGGGGGAGAGACCAACGCACATGACCTCGCTGTGACATTAAGTTTGGAAATGGTTGTTCACACGTATCCAGAGGTGAAACGTGCCAGCCACGTGCTGTCTTGTCCCGCCTCCAGTAGGATTCACTCTCCCCGAAATACAGGCACAAAAAGCATTTTTATTTATCTCTGATTGTAATTCACATGCGGATTTGAAATGATTTGAAATGATTTGAAATGATTTCCCCAATCCCTGGGAAGGATTTTTTCCCTTTTATTTTAAAATAATATTAAATAGAAAACTATCCTTCAGTTGTGGCTGTTGGTCATTAGCGAGAAAATGCACAAATGAATGACATGCGACGCGTTGCCATGATCAAAATACTTTGGCGGAAAACATACAAATATCACCGCAGTCAGTCCGTTTATGGTAGAAGTGTCTTTGATCATATTTTTAGCACAAAGAAGGAAACATTTAACAACTGAATCTTGAATACACCGAGACATTTTGTAAGAGACTTGATTATTTACAGAAGTTTTTTTCCCCCCAAACTTGGAACAACAAAATAAATGTGGATGAACTACAGAAGCCTGAGGCAACACAGACAGTCCCACGAGAAGCTCGCGCCCAGAGCCCCACTGCCGCCCGCATGCGCGTCCTGAGGGCGGCTCCGTTTGGGGGTTCAAATGCTCCCACGTGTGAGCGCACGGGGCCCCCCCTGAACACGACGGGACGGGCACCCTTTCCTTCTCAGAATGCTGCGGGGTGGAGACAGAGGCTAGGGTTGAGTTATTTCACGTGGACGAGGGAAAAAATGTGTCTAGAAAGAAAAAAGAACCCGTATTGGGTTCAGGTCCGTAGCCCCCGGGGGCTCCTTCTGGGATCCTGGGGCTGATGGTCCCGGATACAGGTCCTCCGCTCCCTCCAGAAGGCTTTGGGAGGGGCCTGCCCACCCCTGAGGCCCTCCTGCCATCCCTCCTCCTCCCTCCCTCCCCCTCACTGGGCTCCTTCCTCCCCTCCCCTCCCCTCCTTCTCCCATCCTCCTCCTGCTCCCCCACCCTTCCCTTTCCCTCCCTCTTCCCTTCCCCTCCCTCCCCTCCCTCCTGCTCACTGTTCTCCTTCCTCCCCTCTGTCTCCCATCCTCTTCCCCTCTCTACTCTTCCTCCCTCCTCCTCCTCCTCCCCCTCCCCCTCCTCCCTTCCCCTTCCCTCCTTCCTCCCCTCCCTCCCTCCCTCCCTCCCCCCTCCTCCCCACCTCTTCCCCTTTCTCTCCTCCCTTTCTTTTTCTCCTCTTCCTCTCTCTTTCCCCACGTGCTGCCACGCAGGACATGCAGAGACCGCACATGAGAAGAGACCTCCGACCCACGGTCTGCAGCGCCCAGCCGGGGACCCAGCCCTTCTCCGGGCTGACCGGCTGCCGTCCCGCCCCGTCCCTAAGCTCACCAGCCCAGGAAGCCACCCATTATCTCCAGGTCTGACTGGCAGGAAGCTTGTTTGCAGCGACAGTCCAAGAATCGCAACGGGAGTTGCTACCCCTGTACCAGTCAACCCAAACGACCAGAATTGATTCGTCGCTGACGGCTTCCTGAAACTGTCCTGGCTTCCAATGTAGGACCCCCCAGAGGAAGACAGATATGCTCCCCACTTCTGGTAACACCCCAGCTTGCCCAGACCTGCCGCCTCCCCGAGGGCCCGCGAATGTCCCTTTCTCTGCTGGGGGAAGCTCTCCCCACCCCTGTCCGTCCATGAGACTCTGTGACACACAGCAGCGGGGCTGTCTCTCTTTCATAGCCTTTGCTGTTGTCCTTTGAGAATGACAGGCTATCGATGACCAATCGATGACCAATCATTTAAAGGCACCTCACAGCCAGCGTGTCCCCAGCCCTGCCCCGCTGTCTACCCCGTTCTCTGACTGGCAGCCATGGGCTGCTCGGTGGGATCCAGGAGGAGTGCCGCAGGCACGGTCCCCTTGGACATCACCCAGAGATGGGACTTGTGTGGGAAAGGTCGTGCTGAAAAACCTAGCCATGAACTGGAGGGGCCGGTTTCTAGAGCTCTGGGAGAACGTCTGCTGCTCTGAGGAGAGCGGTGAGAGATGGCTTCTCTTCTGGCAGTGGCGTCACACCGACACGAGCTCTGATGCTGCTGGGATCGTTTAACTCGAGCCTCTGTAGAAGCCGGCAGAGCGGAGGCACGGCCAGCAGCCGAGCAGAGGGACAGCAAGGGGACAAAGGACTCCACCTCCGGCAGGGGGACGCCGGCTCACCAGAGACAACGAAGCTCATCCCTATTAATCCAACTTGATTTGGACCTCCAACTCCTTGCGGCTCAAATATCCTAAACATTCGCCTTCTCGAGCCCCTACTTCATTCATATTTTGCTTTCTCGGCAAGATTTGGGCTTTCTGAGGACCCTTTCGTTCACGTATTTCTAGTCCGCCCATTGTCAAGCCTTGTCGCTGAGGCTCAGCTAATGACTGCTTCAGTCACTGGGTCCAGGGGTCATGTGTGCTGTTGCACAAATGAGTGTAGTAAATGTCTAGAACTCCACGTCTTCGTCCCTTTGGATGCTGCAGGAGCAAGTGCTGGTTTCACACCGTTCTGGAGGCTGGGCGTCTTAGCTGCAGCTGCCAGCGCGCTCAGGCTCTGGGGAGGGCTGCCTACCGCGCCTCTGGGCTGTGTCCTCATGCGGTGGAAGGGGCGTGGCAGCTCTGTGGGGTCGTCCATGAAGGGACTAATGTCATTCACAACCAAGTCATCTGACACTGCCATGTTGGGCATCAGGATTTCAACATACAAACTTGGGAGACGGGCAGGGGGACAGGCACTTTCTAACCGCAGCACTTACTATTAGCAAACGTAAGTTTATGAAGTGTTTACAGACCTTCAGAGCGGGAGTCCTCTGTTTTCCTGACCATGACAATCCAGCCCGTGTGTGAGGCTGGGCATGGCACCCGCCCGGTGATGGTGTGGGACAAGGATGCCAGGCCCCAGCACACACACGCCACCGTCCCACTGCGCTTTGAACTATGGCCTCTGTGAGCCTTTCCGGGGCTGGACACATGTTCCAAGGTCAGACAATGGCAAAGTAAAAGGACAGGATCAAAATGGAGGAGCTTGATCCCAGAGCTCACTCCACGGCAGAGTGGGGACCATCCTGGGGAACACACATCACCCCAGACCAACCGAGTTACTTGAACTCAAGCTTGAAATAAGGATCTTTTTGTAAAAGCCAGTTTCACTGTATTTTTATAACTTGCCTTAAATAAAATCGAGATCTTGGTGCTTGCTGCTGCTGGAGGTCTCTGCTTCTCACCATTCATGTCTGATACATGTGTGTATAGTATGTGTACATGCACATATCTAGAGATGCTTCCATACGGAGAGAGCCCTACCTATAGTAGACCACACACAAGGTCATGCTGAGGTCTTTCACTTGGATTTATGACCACATGGATCATTCCAGCCGCTTCGCCTGCTTGCCTGGAGACCCCCAGGCTAGCACCAAGAACCTGTCCTCTCCTACCACTGCTCTCCACTCACCCAACTGCTCACAGCCACATGCTTTCAGTGTTGCTCACCTGCGCCCCCATGGCTAACATACTTACCACTAGCACTGCTGCCCTGCACACCATTTATGTGGCCATTGGTGATGGATTTCACTCATTTCCAAAGCTGCTTGAGTTAGCATCTTCCCACCCTGCCCCACCCACACACAGGCCAGCTTCATTGACTTGGTTTCACTCCCTTCATTCATTTGTGTCTAGTTCAACTTTCTTGCCACGGTCATGTTTTTTCATGGGATCTCCTAACTGCCAGCTTTCCTTCCCTCCTTCCTTCCTCCCTCCCTCCCTCCCTTTCTTCCTTCCCTCCTTCTTTTCTCTCTCTGTCTTTTATTTTTTTAAAAGACTTTATTTATTTATTTGACAGAGAGAGAGAGAGAGATCACAAGTAGACAGAGAGGCAGGCAGAGAGAGAGGGGGAAGCAGGCTCCCTGCCAAGCAGAGAGCCCAATGTGGGGCTCGATCCCAGCACCCTGGGATCATGACCTGAGCCAAAGGCAGAGGCTTAACCCACTGAGCCACCCAGGTGCCCCGTCTCTCTCTCTGTCTTCTAATGTGTGTGTCTTAACGTTCACTCTGCTGTGAAGTTCTGGGCTTTGACAAGTTCGAGATGTCACAGACTGAGCATTACATTACCATGTAGAGCAGTTTCACCACCCTAAAATTCCCCTGGGCTTTGTCTATTCAAAACCTGCTCCTCAAACCTCTGCCAACCGTTAATCTTCTCACCGTCCCTACAGACTTGTCTTTTCCGAAGTGTCATTGGGAAAAGGCCACGGTATGTGGCCTTTTCACACCGACTTCTTTCACTTACTAATACATACCTGAGGTTTATCTGAATCTTTCCCTGGCCTGATAGCTTGTTTCTTCCTGCCGCTGAGCAGTGCTCGGTTGTACGACGTTCTGAGGACTCAGCGGTTCTTGAAGAACATCTCAATGGCTTCTGAAGCAGGGGTTTTATGAAAAAAAGCAGTTACAAGCTGTTAGCTTTCTGTGTGGACAGAGGTTTTCAATGCATTTGGGTAAATCTCTGGGAGCGTGATTGGGGATCAGATGGGCAGAAACACGTTGAGCTTTGATTGAATGACCAAGTTGCCTTCCAAGTGGCTGTGCCATTTTGCATCCATCCCCCGCCCCGAGCTGTGAATAGATGTTTACTGTTGTTCTGCACCCTCATCAACAATCAGTAGGGTCTGTTTGGGGGCGGGGGTTGTATTTTTATTATTATTTTTTTAATTTTATTATAAACATATAATGTATTTTTATCCCCAGGGGTACAGGTCTGTGAATCGCCTGGTTTACACACTTCACAGCACTCACCATAGCACATACCCTCCCCAACGTCCATAACCCCACTCCCCCTCCCGACGCCCCCAACCCTCATTTTGTTTTGTGAGATTAAGAGTCACTTACGGTTTGTCTCCCTCCCGATCCCATCTTGTTTCATTTATTCTTTTTCTACCCCCTAAACCCCCCACGTTGCATCTCCACTTCCTCATATCAGGGAGATCATATGATAGTTGTCTTTCTCCGATTGACTTATTTCGCTTGTATGTTTATTTTTATCTTAGCCCTCCTAATAGTTCTGTAGTGGTGTCTCATTGCTGCTTAATGAAGCAACTCCCAACGACGGACGACATTGCAAGTCTTACCAGTTTGCTTCCCATCTGTGTATCTTCACAGGTGAGCAGTCAGTGCAGACCTTCCCTTATTTCTTAAAATATTCTTTAGTGTGTGTCCTTATTGCTGAGTTTTAAGAGGTGAGCTGTATTTTCGACACGAGCCTTTCATCTGGTGTATGTATCTCAATTTTTTCTTCTACTTCCGTCTTTTGCTTTTATTCTCTGGACACTGTCTCTTTCAGAGCCAACGTCTTTAATTTTAATAAAGTTCAACTTTGTAACTTTTACTTTCATGGATTATTCTGTCAGTGCTTTGTCTAAATGTCACTGCCAAACTCGATGCCACCCAGATCTCTTCATGGACTTGTACAGTCTTTCATTTGACCTCTAAGTTGGTGGTCAGTTCTGAGTTAATTTTGCAAAAGTTGTAAGGTGTGTGCCTAGATTTGCTTATATATATAATATATACATATAACATATATATATTTCCAGCTGTTCTGGCAATACTTACTGAAAAGACTATGCTTTCTCCTGAATTGCCTTTGTCCTTCATTCGAATATCAGTTCACTGTGTTTGTGTGGACCTGTTTCTGAGCTCTCTATTCTGTTCTGTTGATCTGTGTGTTAATTCTTTCACTAGCACCATGTTGTCTTAATTAGTATAGCCTTATAATAAGTCTTAAAATACTATCATGTGAGTGTAAAAATGCATTCTTTTTCTTCAGGATAATATCGGATATTCTGGGTCTGTGCCTTTTCATGCAAAGTTTAAAATCACTTTGCGAGTATATATAGAACAGTGAGATTACATTGATCTATAGATTACTATGGAGGAATTGGCAACTTCACAGTATCGACTCTTCCAACCATGAACACAGAACATCCCTCATTTATTTATGTCTTCTCTGACTGTTCTTATCATGTTTTGCTTTGCTGCATATAATTTCTGTACATGTTCTGTTAGACTCACAGTTAAGTATTTCATTGTTCGGTGCTATTGTAAATGGTATTCTGTTTGTAATTCAATTCTAGTATTTAGAAAAGCAATTGTGTTTTGTATGTTAATATTGTTTTCTGCATACATGCCATGTCTACTTATTAACTCCAGAATATTTTGTCAATTCATTTGTATTTTCTGCATAGTCATGTCATCTGTGAAAAAAAGGATATTTCTTTTCAATCTGAGTTTTTGTTTCTTTTTCTTTTCTTATTACTTTATCTAATACATCTAGGATGATATTGCAAGAAAGCATAGCAATGGGACATCCTCACTTTCTATCAATCTTAAGGGCTTAGTGACCTGTTTCTCACGATAAAGTATGGTGTTAGCTGCAGGATTTTTGTAGATGTCCTTTATCAAGTTGAGCAAATCCACTATTTCGAGTTTGCTGAGAGTTGCTATACAAATATTATAAGTGGTTGCTGGATTATGTCAAATACTTTTCATGCATCAATTAATGTGACCATACAATTTTTCTTTTTTATCTTGTTGATGCAGTGGATTACAGCAATTGGTTTTTGAATATTGAATCAGCATTGTAAATCTGGGATTTGTGCCATTTGGTCATGGTGTATAATTCTTTTTATACTTCTCTGCATTCAATTTACTCACATTTGTGCAAAAAAAAAAGATATTGATTTGTAATTTTCTTTTTTTAAAGTCTTTATCTGGTTTTGTTACAAGGGTTGTGATGGCCTCACAGTATGAGTTTGGAAGTATTTCTTCTGCTTCTCTTTCCTAGAAGAGACTGTAGAGTATTGGTTTTTCTTCCTTAAGTGAATTCACCAGTGAAAACATCTAGGTTGCTGCTTTTCTTAAGGTTACTAGTCATGGATTCAATTTCCTTTTTTCTTTCTTTCTTTTTTTAATTAACATATAATGTATTATTTGTTTCAGAGGTACGGGTCTGTGAATTGTCAGTCTTACACAATTCACAGCACTCACCATTGCACATACCCTCTCCAATGTCCATCCCCCAGCCACCCCATCCGTCCTATCCCCCTCCCCTCCAGCAACGCTCAGTTTGATTCCTGAGATTAAGAGTCTCTTACGGTTCATCTCTCTCTCTGGTTTCGTCTTGTTTCATTTTTCCCTCATTTCCCCATGATCCTCTGTCTTGTTTCTCAAATTCCTCATATCAGTGAGATCATATGATGATTGTCTTTCTCTGACTGACTTATTTTGCTTAGCATAGTAATGGATTCAATTTCTTTAGTAGATACTGTTCTATTCAAATTATCTATATTTCCTTTTCCAAATTTTGGTCTTTTTGCCTTTCAAAGAATTAGCTCATTTCATCGAAGGTGTCAACTATAAGCATAGAGTTGCCCATAATATCTCTTTGTTACACTTCTGATGCCTATGTAGCAGTGACAACCCTCTTCCATCCCTGATATTAGCAATTTGTGCTTCTGTCATGTTTTCTTGGCTGGCATGCCTAGAGGTTTATGAATGTCACTGATCTTTCAAAGAACTAAGATTTTTCTGATGTTCTCAGTTGGTTTCTTATTTACAATCTCTTTGATATCTGCTCTCACTTTTATTATTTCTCTTATTCTGCTTTCTTTGAAGTAGAAATTGCTATTTTTTTCTCTCATTTCCTAAAGTGGAAACATAGATCATTGATTGTAAATATTTCTTAGTTTCTAATATAACCGCTTAAAGCTATAAATTTTCCCCTAAGCACTGCTTTCACTGCAGCCCATCAAATCTGTTAAGTTGTATTTTCACTGTAACTTAAGTAAAGAAAAAAAGGAAAAGAAAATGTATGGGTCTTGAGACGTCTTTGTTGACCTATGTAATTAGAAGTGCATCATTTAATTTCCGAACTTAATTTCAGACTTTCCAATTACCTTTCTGTTACCGATTTCTACTTTCCTTCCATTGTCATCTGAGAGGATACTTTGCTTTATTTCTTTATTTCCTCTGTGTTGAGGTGTGTCTTATGACTCAGATGTGGTCTGTCCAGGTGACTGTACCGTGTGAGCTGAGACAAATGTGCATTCTACTCTTGTTGGACAGAGTAGTCTGGAAACATCCACCAGATGTTATTATACTGAGTTTTTGTGCCACGTTTCCAACACTGTGCATCAAGGACTGTGCATCTTCTTGAAGAATGTATCCTTCTGTCATGATGTGGTGCTGTCTTTAACTCAGGTCATCTCCCATGTCCTGAGGGATGAGGGAGTATTCTGCGACCTTATGATAAGTCAGTCTTAGAGTGCCCCCATCCTTGGGCTGTGACAATCACCCATCAAGTGAGACAGGGAGGCTGCAAGGGCCAAGAGGTATGAGTGGGAGATAGTCTCTGGTCGAGTGTTTTTCCCTGGAGGGTAGTCCTTTGTTACAGAACATCCTGGGCATATTTCATCATGGTGACATTATACCTCCCCCGGGCAGATCCAGGAGAATATTATTTCTTGGTTCTTCACCATGAGAACCTGGTGCGGCTCTAGGAAAGGACACTCATGAAAGTGTAGGGGCCCCATCACAAGAGTTCACATTCAGACTCTAGCGATTTGTCAGAATTCCCGTTTATGTGTTAGTGTGTGGGTCTGGTATCCAGGTAAGCAGATTGGGTGTAGCCCTTTCCTAATTTTGGGGTGGATCCACTGTGTGGTCCAGATCCGTTGACTGGTTCAACAAAGTCACTGTTGTGTGGTCTGCCCAGCTTCTGTTTCTGTAAGGCTGAGGGTGAGTTCTTCTAAGCCCTTCATGTGGCAGAGCTGAAGCCCCATGAGTAACCTGGTGACACTTGGTTCCCCCGCCTCTCCTCACAGGACGTGGTGTGGTAAGAGAGAGCTTCATTAACCATGTGGCCCTGAATCATCCTTCTCCATTTGTGGCTTAGTGATTGCTGTCTTAACATCAGAGAGACGAGGGGTTCTAGTCAATGAGAGGCCAAGGTAAACATGCCATGAAAAGAAAACAATAAAAATCATCTTTCTCAATAGGGTCTGAAATTAGATATTCCTAAAATATCTACTTCTAACATGAAAATGAAATACACGGTTTGCTTGTATTTAAATGGAATGAAATCTTCCCTGTAGTTCCCAATGTTCTCAGCCCCGAAACCACATTCCAACTGTTCTTCACTGAATAAATCCTAAAACCATTTTTAAGAAATTGATTATTTTTTCCATGGTCAATAAAACAAAAACAGTAACATGAACACAGAGACAGAAAAAAACACGTACAGGGAAGAAAGAAATCTGAAAAGTGTTGGAATTGCTTTTCCCACCATTTGGATTTTCACATTGAAGAAAAGACAGGAGGTCGCTGAGGAATTCATGGCTAATGCTATTGAAAAACGCGGTGAAGTCAGACATGAAGCAACCTAAACTGTGTTGTACGTGTAAGACTGGAGGGTAAGACCATGGTAGGATGCTGTCCGAGGGACGTGCTGATACACACATGCTTGTATCTTACACAGTCTCTAAAGCAGGAGACTTTGTAAGATCACAGAGAACAAACTCATACAGGGAAAATGCTGAATTACCATTTCACATGTTAGAATTGTGAAGAACCATAAGAATTATGGAATCTAACTGGGAAGATAAACCCTGTCCAATCAGAAGACCCCTTCGATTCCCTTCCCTGAATCTCAGTTTCTAGACACATAAGATACAACGTAGTTTTCAAACACATTTGTAATTTTAACATGCAAGATTCTGCCATTCGCATTCCCAAGTTACACACTATAAGTGGTGAAGAGGCATGAAACAAAACTCAGTTTTCAGTAGGAAAACCAGGAGACTTGGGGTAGAACACAAATGAAGGCAGCATCTTTGGACAACGGTTGAGTATCAATCTAATAAGATACGTACATGAAGATTTCCAAAGCCCAGCAACTCCCCTTCTGGTAGGGACGTGCCAAAGGGAAAGGCACACACACCTGTGTCGGAAAACACGTAATAAACGGTAACTGAAGGTTATTTACAAGAGCCCAGTCCTGAATCAACTCTATATCTTTAGGCATTTTGCAGGTGCGCATACACACCAGGACAGCCCTCGGTTGTGAAAATCAAAGTCCCTTCCACCCGGGGTAACTCAGAGGAGATTCAGATGCAGAAAATTAGCTGAAAAGAACCAGACATAGAAGAACGCATCCTGCATTGCTCAAGCGAAGCAGAGTTTGAAATAAGCAGACCCACATGCCGGCGAAAGACCTCGGGATTCAGGCAGTGCCAGGACTGCGTAGCCTGAGACGGCGGCCAGCCCGCGTCTCCAGGTTGGTCTGCTGATCTGCACCTTCTGGGTTATTTTCTGTGGGTCTCATCGTTTCGCTTGACAGTCCGCGGATTTCACTTTGCACCAAACAAAATGTTCTATCATTGTTTGTAAGGAAACTGGTGAAACAGGTTAGCAGGGAAGGTAGTCCCAGCATCAGGGACGGCAGGACGCAGAATCTTGGCAAGGCGTGTTCGGGCCCTGCGGCTCAGCATGCTGCGAGAGAACGTGCTCGAAACTAGGGAGACGTTCCCAGCCACGGAGCCCTGCTTACACAGAAGGAAGGGAAAGGAGATGGTTTCCACAAAATGTGATGCAGATGCTCTGATACTCATTTATGAGCTTGTGTTTCACAGCGTGCCCAGCGGTGCCGCGACTGTGAGGTCCATAAATGATCAGGGGTGAGGTGTCTGTCATTACACCAGGGGGTAGAACTGGCTCACCAAAGTGACACCTTGACTTGCAAAGGGGAAAACCATTACACGTCTTAAAAAGACCAGTAGCAAAGAAAAGTCTCCGTATTGTGTTGTTATCTCTGTCGTGATGTCTTCCTCAGATGACTTGGGATGTCCACCAGGATTGTGAGCGGGGTGAGGGCATGTCCCACTTTGGACCTGGGACCCCGCACCGACAGAGAACGGCGGACACAGGAGGGTCCAAACTGACGCGTGGGGGGCGGGGCGGGGACACCAAAGCAGTTGGAGGAGACATGGCCTACAGGGAGAGCGACCTCGGGCCCAGCCGGGACACAGCCGACGCCCTCCACTTTGCAACAGACATTTTGATTTTGCCTAAAACCAATAAATCAATAAAACTATTTATAAACACCATAAGGTTCCAGTTCTGGGATAAGCCCTCCAGTCATGTAAACAAGAGGCGGCTGCATCCCAGGGAGCCCCGCCCCATCCCTTGCACCCCCGCTGCAGTCCAGGCTGCCCAGGGATGAGGGCTGGCGGCTCACAGATGGGCAGGGGCAGCTGGCCAGCTCGGGTCCACGGTCCACGCACGGGTCTGGTCTGAGACCAGGAAGGCTCTACAGGGTGTCAAATTCATCCCGTGGGCACACTTCCTCTTGCACAGAGACCCTTTCTCCAAGGATCCCCTAATGGGCACCGTTTTGTAATTCAGTATGACAACTTTGCATGTGACCGTAGCTTGTAAATGTCTGGTTGTCACACCACGCAACCCTCCCAGCCACCTCTGGAAGGCCTGCGGTCTGGCACGCGTGGGACGCGCTCATTTGCACTGTGGGTACTTCCCTGTTCCATCTCTGCCCCCGGGGGCCACCGGGCTGCTCGTCTCTGCTTAGGATCCCTCTGTGCTCCTTGGGTTTATTTATTTTTTATTTTTATTTGTTGCTTGATTCACTTAAACAAGAAGAGTACTTGAGGCCAAGAGAACAACATGTTTCCTGTGTACTGATCGCCTGCCTGCATCGGCCTCCCGCCCGGCCAGGGGATAGCTCATGTTTTCCATAAGGAAAAAATGGGCGTTGTCCAAACTACGTTGCTCACAGGAAAGCGAGAAACGGGGTAACTGCGAGTTTTCCCTCGGTGCTGTGCCCTCAGCGATGTCGCTGGTAATCCTCTTCTGAACACAGGGTATCTCATTCTTCCCCGGAGTTATCCATTGACCAATAAATTCCCCCAGAGGCCGTTCTTTTTAATGTGGTGAGTCAGGCTGACTCTGGAAATAAAAGCGATCGAGTGACATCAGTGTGAGGGAGCTGTTTGTCCGTCTCAATTGAGGTAATTCTCTCTGAGGTGTGAAAGGGTGGCTGCATGCCTGGTTCTCTTCCCCGAAGGATCAGGGAGCTCCCTCGAAGGACTGGAACTCTGTCGAGAGCTGGATGTCCACAAACAGCCTATCGTCGGAATTCTGCATATGGTCCAACGAAAATACGACCGTCCTCCAAGCTGTGGCCCATTATCCATTCATCCAACAGGAAGGAGCAGAGATTTCTGGTTGTCAGGCGTTGTGCTAATGGTTGAGATCCTACAAATATGTAAGATGTGTCATCAGCGTTATGGTCCCCAGCCGAGAGCACGTGGAAACAAATGGTGGCAATCAGGTATCACAAAGTTAGCGGTACCGTTCAGTCCGGGCTCCAAATCGGCTCTTCCCTGCACTGGCAGAAGATGCTGTAGAGAGATATTACCCCAAAATTTAGCTTAACTGCCCAGTATGAGTCTCCCAGTTACAATGGGGCAGGGTGGCTGCAGGACAAGTGTCGCCAGAGGCTCTGGGGTAGAGCTAGCACGGTGATCTTGGGGAACTGAAATAATCAGACATGGCCAAGTCTTGGACCCTGGTCTCTGTCGCCACAGGTGGCCAGGCTGCAGGGACTGGCGGGGCACTGGCCACGGGACCCTCTCTGACATGCGAAGGAGTCTGACTTAATCCCAAGGCAGGTGTTAGCACCCCTGGGCTGCTGAGGCTTCCGCCTGTGGGACCCCAAGGTCAGCCAGGGTTGTCCCACTGGGCGTTCACATCCACGCCCCGCCATGTGGCAAGATGTCCTTGCGAGGACTGTTATTTTGGTTGTTTCAAACAAGATTGCATGGAGCACTGTGACATCCACAACAGCACACACTGAAGCCCTCGCCATGAAACAGACGGTTATTGCCGGGAACACTCGGTGTTATCACGGCTCATCTGGAACCAGGACCCGCTGACAGCACCGATGACCCACACCCTCCACAACCACACGAGGCAGCTGTGTTGGCCTGACTTGCTGAGCCCCAGGGTGGGGGGCGGGAGGTCCTCCACCTTTCCGCTCTCAAACCCATCCTAGGTCCTGTCTGGTTTACTCTGAACCTTCCTAATAATAAAATAACAAAAAGTTCTCCTACAACTCTTCAAAACATATCAAGGTCATCATAAATCTTGCCTCCAGCATGGAGCACTTGCCAGTAATGAGTGTTGAAACCCTCAGACCATAAATTCCACAAGGGGAGAGGCGGTGTCTGCACAGCCTCCTCACGGCTCGGTGCTCAGGACCATTTATGGAGGAAGGCAAGTGATTGATGAACCTCTCCTGCCATGTTCCAGGGCGGTGGGGATCACGCCTGATTTATTCCTGGTATGACGTCTGGTACTGAATAAATTGTTAGTAAGTGTTTAACTGAGCTTCCCCCTTTCTCATGGTACAAAACACATGTAATCTATGCCATATGTTCTCGGTACATGATTACCACCACGAGTCAGGCACGTTTGCTGACGCCTATTGCCTTCGCTTTTTTATGAAGGCACGTCTTCTTTCTCCAACGGAGGGAAACTTCTCCCACTGTTTCCTTCCGTCCATTCAATGCGGTGAACATTCTTGGAGCACTCATGGAGCCCAGCATTCTGTTAGATGTCTCAAGGAGACAACAGTACAGACAACGGAGCGCCTCGAGGGAACACCTAACCCATATACAACACTCCATGAAAGACTGTAGGAGAGAATGTTGAACTCTAGACAGGGAGACAGTCAGATTGTCAATGAAAATGTCCTTTGGGGGACTGGCACCTGGGTGGCTCATTCGGTTAAGTGTCTGACTCTTGGTTTTAGCTCAGGTCATGATCTCAATGTCGTGAGATCGAGCCCTGCATCAGGCTCAGCATGGAGTCTGCTTAGGATTCTCTCTCTCCCCCTCTGCCCCTCCCTCCTCTAGAAAATATCTCCTGGTTCGGGCATGTTGAGGAAAGAGCATGGGTGAAAGTATGGAGACCACCAAGTTTGGGGAAATAGTGTAACTAGGAAAGGGGCATCGCAAGAAATAACGCTGGAAATTAAGGTCTGGTGTATCTGGCACTTCTTGAAGGCCACTGGGGATTCATGAAATGCACCAAGGGAGGGAAGAAATTGATCTGATTAGTGATCGGATCAGCCTTTCATATCGAAAAACTTTCCAGATCTACTGATAAAAAGTATAGTCTGTTCTTCAACTGGCAACTAACACCCCTCTCTGTTTCTCTCCCCTCCCTTGGTATCCTATCTAGTCCGACACATTTAAATACCATCTGGACCAGGCAAGCTTACTGGTTCCAAGAAGCAGAGGTTACCCTGTCTATCTGGGCGGGAAGCATGGTTGGAATACTTAAGAGAAATTGTTATACTTTGAACCGATTTAAGAGACTATCCATATAGGAGGACTTCTAGTGAGGGTTGTCAGAACCCAAGTGGGGTGAGGGAGAGTGGGGTCATTAAAGGAGGTGTTCTTGCACAGTGTGGCCTGACCTATGCATCAGAAAGGTGCAAAGGCCCCCCATCCCATGGTGGGGGGCGCTGCAGCCTAACACAGTGTCCTAGAGAGGGAGCCCAGCAAGGGACCTGTCTGGCAGGTGTTGTTGGAGCCTAAGCAGGATATGGACAGTGTGTACACTTGTGGTCAGCACCTTGGCCCAGAATCTCAGAGCCCCAGCAGGGTGAAGATGGCATCCATGCATCAGAGTGGACATGGGATGCCAAGCCCCCGCAGGATGAGGACAATGCTCACACAGAGACAGAGTCAGGTGTGAGATGCTAGATCCCATGGAAGGGGCATCTCATGTCCAGGAGAGTGAGGACAGTGTCCTGTCTGGTTTGGGCTATCGGACCCAAGCAGGTATGGATGTGTCCATACAGGTGCACCATGCATTTCCAAAGCAGGACCAGGAGAGAACCCTAGTGGGGTCAGGAGAGTATGCACAGACGGGGGAAGCCTGGCATGGGACTTTAGATGCGAAGGGTGTCAATACACATGGCGTGGTCCAGAGTTGGGAATGGAGTAGAGCTCCATGGGGATGAAATGGGCGTCCACACAAAGTCTAAAATTGCTATTCTACTAGTCATTTTATCTCAGTGGCAAAGTGTCACTATTGTCTTATTGTTCTGGCCGGGGGGAAAAACCAGCGGAACGCTGACTTCTCTCAATGTCGTCTCCCACCACCAGTGCTGGCAAGTCCACTTGGCTCTGCTCTGTGCGTCTCCAGGATCTGATCTTTCTGCACGGCCTCCACCAAGAGCGTCCAGACACATCGCCCACCATCGCTAATTGCTCCATTTCCATGATGTCCTCCACGTGCCAGCCTACCCTTCGCAAAGCAGCTGGCGTGATGTTTCAGAAAAAAAAAACTCAGGTCATAGCACTCCCCTTCTAATTCTTCCAAATCTTGTATGTTGGGAGAAATTGGAAGTCTTTGCATGGCCATGGACCCCCTGACGTGAGAGGGGGATGGAAAGAGGGAGGGGGTGGAAGGGGACACTGGGGAGGGGAGAAGGGAAGGGAACAGGAGGAGAAGGGAGGGGAAGGAGCAAAAGCCACATGAGCCAGTGGCTCCGCAACTTCGGGGAGCCCTGTGCTTTCCCTGGGGGACCTGGCCCTAGAAGGGGCCTGTGCTGTTTCTCTGCCCCAGGTCTGCTGTGCTCCGCAGTATCTCCATCTTGGTGACTTGGATATTGGTCATGAGGCTTGTGAACCTCATGTTCGGGCTGAATGTCTGTGACCTCTCAAAGTTCTCACGTTGAACCCTTCACCCCAGTGGGATGGCACCAGGAGGTGGGGCCCTGGGAGGGGCTGGGGGGTTCCATGAGGCCCTGAGAGTGGACCTGTGATGGGATCACTGTCCTGATGAGAAGAAGACCTCACTCCCTCCTTCCCATGAGGACACAGGGAGAAGGCAGCCGTCTCAAGCCAAGAGGAGTCATTACCGGGGACTGCGCAGCTGGTGCCCAGATCGGGGACCTCCAGCCTCCACAGCTGTGAGAAACGGATGCCCCCTGTTCAAGCCTCTTACCAGCTCCCAGTTGTCGAGACACAGAGCACCTCCCCATCACCCCCAAAAAATGCTTCACGCCCTCTGCTGCCAAATGCTGACCACCCAGCTCTGGGACCCAGGAAACCTCAGCTCTGCCTCCTCTTACAATACCCCACTTTTGTCTTTTCTCTAATATCGTATAAATGGAATTATACGTTTAAAACAATGTTCTTAGTGGGTTCTGTAGGATTTACAGTCTGCACATTAAATTATCCAAATGTACTCCTTCCTTCTGTTAACTTAACCCCGTGTGATAGGGAAACTTCATCCTACAAGTGAACACATGTTTGTCCTTTTCAGGGGAGTATGTATCTCAGGGGTTGTTACATTACCTTTCCACCTGCGCTTGGGGTCTCCTTCATTTCTTCTGGTGACACAGAGTAGCCATGCGGCGTCATTTCTTTGTTCCAACGAGGCTTCATTCCTGCCCACCTTCTGTGTGCTGATATTTCAAGGGCATTATATTTGTAGATAGGTGGTGTCAAGTAATACAATTACATAATAATTATATGCATAACATTTTATGCAATCACGTTAAATCAGTTACGGCAGAAAGGAGTGAAATATGCAATGAAATGGTCATTTAGAATTCCCTTTTCTGGTGACCTTTATTAACGTGGATTTGAATTCTGAGCCCCTTTCTTTCAGCCTGAAGAAACTCCTTCAGTATTTATGCAAGTTGGGTTTGCTAGCAACTCATTCTCTCCGTTTTCGTTTATCTGGAAATGACTGACTTTGCCATTTTTTTCCAGTATGTACTGTATTTTTTAAACAAATGTTATTTTAAAAAGTGAGACCAGTTTTAGATTTACAGAGAAACAGTATGGAAGGTCCAGAATTCTGTGGTGTTAACACTCACACAAGTGTGTTACATCTGCTAGAATTGTGAACGGACACGGGGAGAGGATTATCAACGGAAGTCTGGGTTCACATTTCCTTCGTTTTTACCTAGTAGCACTTTCGGTTCCAGAACTCCACCCAGAATACCACATTTCCTCAGGCTGCTCTTGGCTGTGCCAGCTTCTCCGATTTTCCTTGTTTTTCATGATCTTCCTAGTTTCGAGGAGGGCTGGTCAGGGGTCTTGTAGACTGTGCCTCAGCTGGGAGTTCTCTGAGGGGTTCCCCTTGGCTATCTGCATTATGCGTTTCTTGAGGGAAGAGAGCGGAGAAAAAGTGCCCTTTCCAGCACATGGGAGGGGCGTAGACGATGAGCATGACTTACACCGTGGACAATGACCACCTTGGTCTAGCTGAGGAAGCGTGAGGCAGGTTCCCCACTGCCAAGAATGCCCTCCTGGGGTGGCAGTCCCCTACGCACAGCCTACACGTGGGGAGTGTGCAGGGTGTCTCTCCCGGAGGGGGGCATCTGTGTAAACCTTTTGGAAGCCTTCTGCTGGGACGAGGGTCTCTCCTCCGTGTATTTAACAATCATTGGGTTTTCATCAGCGCAGACGCATGGATCTCGTTAGAATCCAGTACTACTCTGTTTTCTTGCTCAAATCAACCTTGTTCCACACCGGCTTTGGCAGGGGACAGGGCTCCCAGTTGGCTCCTGTGTCCTCTGCCATCACGGAGACGGTTCTACCTTTTGGAGCCCTTTCTTAGTTTCTTATTTTCTTACACCACAAGGCACTTCAGGGTCATCGTGCAGACTCCCTCGCCTGGTGCTAGCACCCGCCACCCCTGCAGGGGCCCAGGTCCTTATTTGGAAGGAAGCTCCGTGCTCCCCGGGGTGTGGCTCTCACACCCTCCAAGCTGAGAGCGAGAGAACCTGGATATGCGTACGCCAACCTCGCAAATACTCACATCGCCCCAGATTTTTACACGCAAAACTCTGTATCCAGATTAAGGTAAAGGTGAGTTCGTGTTGACGTCAGCAATTCTGACCCATCGCCAGCTGGACCTGCCTGGTCTCCCACCCTGACGCACCCGTAACCTGCCTGCCCGTCCCACAGAGAAGAGCCTGCCTCACCTGCCGCCGCCCTCCCCTTCCTTGTTCTGGTCCAGGTAAGTATCTTGCAAAGATTTC